>NC_046643.1:0-248674 GCF_900324485.2 Mastacembelus armatus | reverse complement strand
TAGCTGAAAGTATGCTGACACAGTTAAGGCTCAAAGAGGACAAAGTTGAAGGGGATTTTAACGTCCTCTCCATTCATTCCTATGGGAAAAAATTCCCACAAAACCTGGAATATTTCGGAAATTATGAAATATATCGCTGAAAAAAAGTAGAAGCACCCATCTCCTCATCGAGCTGCACGCGACGGTGTTTGAATGACGTTTCTACGTCGAACGGTGTAGGACTAGATAGCGACCGAAAAACGGCGGAATAAAAAGAAAAAGAAAAAAAATAACTAGACGATGCAATTTCTGAAGAAATTGCGTTGGGATTGCTGATCGCCGCTAAAAGCTCGAGGCAGACCGCGTCCCCGAAGCACGTTTTGAATCGACCGATTGCGATAATCGAGAAATACCGACTTCAGTGAGGGTGCTTTTATTTTGAGAAAATGCTATAAACAGGCTTTTATTTTGAAAGGACAAAGTGCTGCAGGAGACTCTTGGGACCTTGTACAAGAATCTGGACTTTATTTTCAATATTCCTTACTATTTACGAAATTGTAATATCTTACTATAAATAACTGTAGACTTTTATTGTGAAAGTCTCACCATGTCAGAAACCATGGCTGACATGGAAAATGGCCTCACTTGGTACCTGAAGCTGTATGCCAATAGGTAACGTGCATTTTAATATTCGGTTGCTATTTCAGGGCTTTTTTTTTGAGAAAATGCTATTTCGGGGCTTTTATTTTGAAAGGACATAGTGCTGCAGGAGACTCTTGGGACCTTGTACAAGAATCTGGACTTTATTTTGAATATTCCTTACAATTTATGAAAATGTAATATCTTCCTATAAATAACTGTAGACTTTTATTGTGAAAGTCTCACCATGTCAGAAACCATGGCTGACATGGAAAATGGCCTCACTTGGTACCTGAAGCTGTATGCCAATAGGTACTTCCATTTTAATATTGAGTTGCTGTTTCAGGGCTTTTCTATTGAGAAAATGCTTTTTCGGGGCTTTTATTTTGAAAGGACAAAGTGCTGCAGGAGACTCTTGGCGACCTTGTTCAAGAATCTAGACTTTAATTTGAATATTCCTTACTATTTGCAAAAATGTAATAACTTACTATGAATAACTGTAGACTTTTATTGTGAAAGTCTCACCATGTCAGAAACCATGGCTGACATGGAAAATGGCCTTACTTGTTACCTGAAGCTGTATGCCAATAGGTAACGTCCATTTTAATATTGAGTTGCTGTTTCAGGGCTATTCTGTTGAGAAAATGCTATTTCGGGGTTTTTATTTTGAAAGGACAAGGTGCTGGAGGAGACTCTTGGGACCTTGTACAAGAACCTAAACTTTATTTTGAATATTCCTTATAATTTAAAAAAATGTAATATCTACGTATTAATGACTAGACTTGTATTTTATACTTCAGCTGTTGCTATGGTGACCTAAACGCAGAGTGGGGGTGGGGGTGGGGGGGGTACTGGGTGGTCACCAAGTGTAACAGCAGTGGACATTTGGCAGCCCGTCATACTTAACTACCAACCACAGACAGCTGCTATTGTTTTGTTTTGAGCTATTGCTATGGTGACCTATGCCCAGAGTGGGGGTGAGTGTGGGGGTGGGGGGGTGGTACTGAGTGGTCACCAAGTGTTACAGCAATGGACATTAGGCATTCCTAATTACCAACCACAGACAGTTCATATGCTGCTATTGCTTTGTGTTAAGCTGTTGCTATGGTGACCTATACCTAGAGTGGGGGTGAGGGTGGGGGGTGGGGGGTGGTACTGAGTGGTCACCAAGTGTAACAGCAGTGGACATTTGGCAGCCCGTCATTCTTAATTACCAACCACAGACAGCTTGCTATGCTTCAATTGCTTTGTGTTGATCTGTTGCTATGGTGACCTATGCCCAGAGTGGGGGTGAGGGTGGGGAGTGGGGGGGGGGTGGTAGTGAGTGGTCACCAAGTGTAACAGCAGTAGACATTTGGCAGCCAGTCATTCTTAATTACCAACCACAGACAGCTGATATGCTGCTATTGCCTTGTATGCTGTTGCTATGGTGACCTATGCCCAGAGTGGGGGTGAGGGTGAGGGTGGGGAGGGTGGTACTGAGTGGTCACCATGTGAAACAGCAGTGGACATTTGGCAGCCAGTCATTCTTAATTACCAACCACAGACATGCTATGCTGCTATTGCATTGTATGTATTTGCTATGGTCACCTATGCCCAGAGTGGGGGTGAGGGTGAGGGTGGGGGGGGTGGTATTGAGTTATCCCCATGTGTAAAAGCAGTGGACATTATACAGCCAGTCATTCTTAATTACCAACCACAGACAGATGCTATGCTGCTATTGCTTTGTTTTGAGCTGTTGCTATGGTGACCTATGCCCAGAGTGGGGGTGAGGGTGAGGGTGGGGAGGGTGGTACTGAGTGGTCACCATGTGAAACAGCAGTGGACATTTGGCAGCCAGTCATTCTTAATTACCAAACATAGACAGCTGATATGCTGCTATTGCGCAATGAGCAGCTTTGTGTTGAGTAGTTGCTATGGTGATCAAAGGCCAGAGTGAGAGGGGGAGTGACAGCACTTTACACACGCTGAGTGGAGAAACTGAGAAAACTTCACCTTACAAAATGGGGGATTACAGAAAAACTATAAGTGCTATCAATATAATTCTTTCACTAACAGTGCCAGGAGGCTTCAACAAAGAGACCGATCCACTTTTTGTGAAGATATTCCAAAAAATGAAGGATTGGTGGCGAGTTAGAAACAGCCTTCATTTGTGTTTCTCTCCAAAAATTGTAGAGATCTTTAGAATGGGAGTGAATGAGAGATTGAGCAGTCACTCTCTGTCTGTTAGGCCACCTTGTGGAAAAACCGTAGGTCCTATAAAAATATGAACAGCATTGCCTGAAAGAAGACAAAAATCTCTACTACTTTTGAGAAAATGGTGTATGAAGAGTCAAAATTGTGGCCGTGACGGCGAGTTAGAGAGAAAAATTTTCCCTAATCTTAACAGCTTCTCCCACTCTAGCGATGACATCACGCACTCTAGCTCTCTCCCATACACACCAATGTAAAATTCAGAAATTTCCTAAAAAAAACATAAAACTTAAACTGCGATTAAAGAAAAACCATAATAGATATCAAAAAGCTGTATACAAGACTTATAGATTAATGCCTTCTGACCCGTTTAAAGGTCGAATGGTGTTTCTAGCTGAAAGTATGCTGACACAGTTAAAGCTCAAAGAGGACAAAGTTGAAAGGAGATTTTAACGTACTCTCCATTCATTCCTATGAGAAAAAATTCCGACAAAACCTGGAATATTTCGGAAATTATGAAAGATATCGCTGAAAAAAGTAGAAGCACCCATCTCCTCATCGAGCTGAACGCGACGGTGTTTGAATGACGTTTCTACGTCGAACGGTGTAGGACTAGATAGCGACCGAAAAACGGCGGAATAAAAAGAAAAAAAAAAATAATAAAGAGAAAAAACGAAGAACATATCTTGGGATTGCTGCTTTGCACAGCAATCCCAACAATAAAGAGAAAAAACGAAGAACATATCTTGGGATTGCTGCTTTGCACAGCAATCCCAACAAAAAACGAAGAACATATCTTGGGATTGCTGCTTTGCACAGCAATCCCAACAATAATAAAGAGAAAAAACGAAGAACATATCTTGGGATTGCTGCTTTGCACAGCAATCCCAACAATTATTCAAAGGCAGCAGTAAACAACAGAGTTTTCAGTCCTGATTTGAATGAGCTGACAGTTTGAGCAGACCTCAGGTGTTCAGGAAGTTTGTTCCACAAGTGAGGAGCATAGTGACTGAATGCTGCTTCACTTTGTTTGGTTCTGGTTCTGGGAACACACAGTAGACCTGTCCCAGATGACCTGCGGGGTCGGGAAACCTCATAGGGAACTAATAAATCTTGGATATATTTTGGTCCACAACCATTTAGTGCTTTATAAACTAGCAATAAGATTTTAAAATCTATCCTTTGACTAACGGGAAGCCAGTGTAGTGATCTAAGAACTGGTGTGATATGGTCCAGTTAATTGGTGTTTGTAAGGACTCTGGCAGCAGCATTCTGGATTAGCTGCAGCTGCCTGATTGACTTTTTGCTAAGACCTGTGAACAAGCCATTACAATAATCTAACCTACTGAAAATAAATGCGTGAACAAGTTTTTCTGCATCTTGTTTAGACAGAAAACCTTTTATTCTAGCAATGTTTTTCAGGTGGTAATAGGAAGATTTAGTGATGGACTTTATGTGGTTGTTAAAATTCAGGTCTGAGTCAATGATTACACCAAGGTTTCTGGCTTGATTTGTAGCTTTCAATGACATGGAGTCAAGGTGAGCAATGCCCTTTGACCTTTCATTTTTGGGGCCAAAAACAATCACTTCTGTCTTGTCTGTATTGTGCTGGAGAAAATTCTGGCACATCCATTCTTTGACTTGATTAATACACTCACATAATGAAATTAGAGGACTATAATCATGAGATGATACTGATATATAAAGTTGGGTGTCATCTGCATAGGTATGGTAGTCAATGTTGTAGTATTCCATAATCTGAGCAAGGGGCAGCATGTAGATATTATATAAGACAGGACCAAGAATAGACCCCTGAGGAACCCCTTGTTCGCTCAGACTCATAGTTACCAAGTGAGACAAAATAGTCTCTATCTTGTAAGTAAGATTTTAGCCAATTTAACACTGAGCCAGTAACTCCCACCCATGCTTCTAGTCTATCAAGCAGCACATCATGATCAACTGTGTCAAATGCAGCACTGAGATCCAGTAGTACTAAAACAGAGGTTTTGGATTCATCATTATTTAAATGTAAATCATTTAAAATTTTAATAAGTGCAGTCTCGGTGCAGTGGTGTGCGCGAAATCCAGACTGAAGAGCATTAAAAAGATTGTTTTGCACCATAAATCTGTGAATTTGTTGAGAAACTACTTTTTCAATTATTTTTCCCAGAAATGGAAGATTTGATATTGGCCTGTAGTTACTTACTGCTGAAGCATCTAGATTAGGCTTTTTAAGAAGAGGTTTTATAACAGCAGTTTTTAAGGCCTGGGGAAACTGCCCTGACTGAAGAGAACTATTGACAATCTGCAAGACATCTGGAGCTAAGCTGTTAAAAACATTTTTTAAAAAATTTGTTGGTAAAATATCAAGGCAGCATGATGTAGATTTTAATTGTAGAAGCGTTTCTGCCAGAGCTCTGTGATCAAGGAGATCAAAATGTTCTAGATTCACTGGAGAACAAGGAGGCACAGGTGATATTGTCATGTTCCTAGGACTGCAGCTAGAGATAGTTTGTCTTATCTTTGATATTTTGTCTGTGAAAAAGGCTGCAAAATCATTGCATGACTTTTTGGACAGCAGTTCAGAAGGAAGAGAGGGTGCTGGGTTTGTGAGTCTGTCTACAACAGAAAACAATGTGCAGGCATTATTGCTGTTTCTATTGATATCCTCTGAGAAAAATGATTGCCTTGCATTTTTTAGTTTTTGGTTATAGTTGTGAAGACTCTCTTTGTACAAGTCGAAATGAACCTGGAGTTTGGTTTTTCGCCACTTGCGTTCTGCTTGTCTGCATATTCTTTTCTGAATTTTAACCACTGTGGCTTTTCTCCAAGGTGACTTTGACTTTTTTCTTGCTGACAATACCTTGGTCCTAATTGGGGCAATGGAATCAATAACAGTCATAACTTTGGAACTGAAACTTCTTACAAGATCATCAACAGGGGCTGATGGCATGGTTGGTGATGGTGCAAAAACCTGAATAAATAATGCACAGCTCTTCTCATTAATATTCCGGTTTTTGACTACCTCTGTTTCACCTGTGTTCAAAACAGCAGGGGTGGTTGCTTTAAAAAAAACACAGTAATGATCAGAAAGAGCAACATCGGTCACCACCACCTCAGAAATATTAAGACCTTTAGAGATTATTAGATCCAGTGTGTGTCCCTTGATGTGTGTTGGATCTGTTACATGCTGAGAAACCCAAAGTTGTCCAGGATGTTCAAGAGTTCAGCCAGAGCTGCCTCAGCCGCCAGAGCCAGAGCCACCTCAGCCGCCAGAGCCAGAACCAGACCCAGACGCGCCTCAGCCGCCATAGCCAGAGCCAGAGCCGCAGCTACCTGATGTCCTGGAGCTGCCGCCGCAGCTACCTGATGTCCCTGACCCAGAGTGTCCCGAGCCGCCGCCGTCACCACAGCAGCAGCCACCCGAGGTTCCTGAGCCATCTCAGCTTCCCCAGCCGTCTCAGCGGGGGCTCTTCCCAGAGAGCCTGGGGTCGCCGCCGCTCCTCCCAGGGAGCAGTGCTGCGGATCCAGAGCCTGTGTTGCCCCCTGGTCCTGCTTCTCCGGAATGGTCTGGGATTCCCGTCCGCTTCGGGGGTCCTCCTCCCAAACGGTTTCGGACCCCCGCCTGCCTGCAAGGCCATCCTCCGGAATGACTTCGGACCTATGCTGGCCTGCGAGGCCGCCCTCCGGAACATCTTCGGATCCACACCTGCCTGCGAGGCCATCCTCCCGAACGGCTTCAGACCCACGCCTGCCTGCGAGGCCGTCCGCCCTAACGGCTTCGGACTATGTTCACCCCAGGGGTCGATCCCCAGAGTGACACTGAACTCTGCCCTGTCGGGCCTCATGATGGACACTGCTCCCTCCCTCCCACCCTGGACATTGTGATGGGACCGTGTAGGCCATCTGGGAGCCGGCCTTTTGGGGGGAGTACTGTTAGGCCCCGAGATCTGTTTTCCTGCTTTTCCTTGTTTTGGTTAGTTCCTGTCTCGTTTCTGTGTTCCTTTCCCAGTGTTGAATACTCACGTTTTATACAGGTCCGTTGATGAGGAAGTACACAGAGGCGGCTGGGGTGGTTCAGCTGATTATAGGTTTTATTCAAACTATACAGAGCGCTCTGGAGATCAACCCTCATGGGACACACGGAGAGATCTGAGCTCTAGGCGAAATCTATAGAATGTATATACCTTGTAACTTGGTCACCGCCCTACATGGCAGTACTTTTCCACAAAAGGAATTCGGACCATTACCATATATGGAGTGGTTATTCCCTTTACCTTCCCTCATAGTAAAGACATAGTGAAGAGCGGTGACCCTGTCATGTGTCTAAACATATAGGATTACACTATACTGCAATACTAGTCACAGAGTGTGTCTGCATTCCCACAATTCCCCCTTTTGGGCTCTCCTAAGAGCCCACCCCCACTATGTAAATGTCAAAATTTGATATCCCCCTTTTGATCTCCCCTAGGAGATCACATATCAATAGGCCTCAGTATAGCAACACCACTATTTACATCATCAGGATCAGTAGCCAATAAAGGCATGAGGACCTTCGGGTCCTGCCTCTCTATGGTGGATGAAATTACCCGGCGTGCCACGGACCTCATACAGGGAACACCCACATGTGACCAGTATGCCTACAAATACAGACCAAACACAAAACACCTATCATTACAGTCAGGGTCGTAAGGACCCCCAATACCTTCCCAAATCCAATCATCTCCATTTTAACTCCCCAATTATTAACTAAACTATCTAATAATGGCTAAACATACACAATAAACTAAATAAATCAACAACTAAAACTACCACACAAAAACACAACTAACAATCACTTGAGGCTGCCTCCCTCTGCGCTCTGATTCGTCGGCTGGAGGCTTGGCACGCCCCTTGTCGGAGAGGGGCGCTCTTTCTCACCCCCTCCATTTTCGGACAGCTTCTTCTTTCTTCGGACTGAGGGTGGACTATCTCAGTACCTGACCCGCTCCCCGGGGATTATTCTGCCCCTTTCTGAGGAGGGTCCTTCTCTGCCTCAACCGAGACAGAGGTATGTTGTTGTAGGTCCACCTGGACCTTGGTCAACAATCTGGATGGCGATTCTCCTGGTGCACACTGCGACCAGTGGTACCAGGTATCTCCTTTCCCCTTTAACCTCACTGCGTGAGATGTTCTCTCTGTCACCTGATAGGGTCCTGTCCACAGTGGCTCTGACCACTTTCTTTTATCACCTTCAGCAGCACCCAGTCGGCGTCGGGTGAAGTTTGTGTTCCGTCGCCCTGCTGGTCCGCCACCTGATGGGAGAAAGCTGAAACGAGAGCTTGCAGAAAGTTAAAATATGCTTTGGCTGACAGACCCTCATTCTCTACTGTGGTTACTGGAGTAGTGGTGTGGGACCCTGGAAAAGGTCTCCCTGTTTGGAGTTCGAAAGGTGTAAACCCAGTGGATTGGTTAACAGAAGAGCGGATGGACATAAGTGCCAATGGCAATGCATCAATCCAGTTCAATTTGGTCTGTGCACAGATTTTTGCCAATTTAGTTTTTACAGTTTGATTCATCCTTTCCACCTTTCCTTGACACTGTGGATGATACACCGTTCCAAACCCATGTTTCAACCCCATCATGGCCTCTACCTTCTGCAAATCCTGATTCTTGAAATGCGTTCCATTATCTGACCTAATTTTCTCTGGGAAGCCACGGTTGGGGATATAATAATTTATCAGGCATTTAATTACTGTGTTACTGTCTTCCCTCTTGGCGGGCCACGCTTCTGGCCACCCTGAATCCACACACATCAGTACGTACCTGTACCCTCGAATGGTGGTTCCCATATCTGTGAAATCAATGACAATCTCTCGTCCAGGCCTGGTGACGAGTGGATACCTACCGATCGCTTAGTACAGATGTCACATTCCCTGACCAACTCTCTGGCCATATCTTTGCGATATGGATGCCACCATTGCTCTACGTTCTTCAACATTTGGGCTGTCCCAACATGATGTGAGCGGTTTTTTGGATAATCTTTGCCACGGCTGCTGCGTGTTGTATACAGGCGTGATGTCTTTTCTCCAATGTATCCAGCATTACACTGGTATACATCAGAATTCTCCTCTCTCCCTTTTTTCTAGAGCAGGACGCCATTGGCCACGGCGTCTGTGACAGAAACATCCAAAAAGAATGGAAGTGAATAGTCCGGAATGGCCAAATCAGCTGCTGTAGCCAGTTCTTGTTTAAGGCGGATGAAGTTTTGCTCTGCCTCCGTCGTCCAAACAAGGTGGGCAGAGAGGTTCCTCAGACCTTGGTCTTTCACCATCCGTCGGAGGGGGCTCGTGAGGTTAGTGTAATCCGGGACGTGGGAGCGGCTGTACCCTGTAAGGCCAAGGAAGGAGAGCATGTCATTTACCAGCAGGGGCTTGGGGTGGTGCAGTATGGTGGATCTATGGGCAGGGGACAATCCTGCCTCCTTTTGAGAGATCAAACGCCCCAGAAAGGAGACTTGTCTTCTGCAAGTTTGAAGTTTCTGTTTACTAACCTTAAAACTCCTCTCTGCCAGATGCATCAAGACTTAGTCTTAGTGGTCTGTATGCATCTGTGACAGATGACGCCGCCAGCAAGAGATCATCTACATAAAAGTCTGTATAGTGGGAGCGCATGAGACCTGCGGTATTGAGGTGGGCTTCCAGTCTGAGTGAGCCAATGCCCTCTTAACGATACCTCCCAATTCTTTGGCCTCACGACTTGGGTGTAGTGCGAGAGACACATGGGGTGCAGAGTCCTCCTCCATTTGATACCACTGTTGTTGTTCCGGGAGCAGCTTCACCGCTGCCGCCACACCTTCTGGTGCCACATAAATATTTTCCGTATTGATGCTCCAAGAATCTCCTACGACCTGATCGAACTCTTCCCTGTACCAATCGGTTTGGAGCCTGTCATAGAAGAGGGTAACATGGAGAGGGTCCGGGGGAGGGACATAGGGGTCAAGGAGCGAGATCCAGGGGTGCCACCTTTGATATGCTGACAAGATGCCTCCCTGGTCTGGTGGTTCAGGGCAAAGTTTAGCCCAGTAAATATCTGCTCCCTCTTCCTCAGAGGGTCTAAGTAGCAACTGTGCACATTCCCCGGTAGAATACCGGGTACAAGGCAAGCATGTGCCATCTAGTAGAGTCACACTCAGTCCTTCAAGGGAGCAGAGAATAGTAGCCCCCAGTTTGATCAGTAAGTCCCTGCCCAGGAGGTTGACAGGAGTGCCCGGAGAGTAGATGTAGGTGTGGCGGACACACTGGTGGCCCACTTGTGTGAGTAGTGGCAGTGTCACCGTCAGAGTCTGTTTCTTCCCCGAGAAGCCCATAACTGTGGTAGTCTGCGTCAACAGTGTAGATTCTGAGGTGGTGTTCAAAGTGGAGCATGTTGCCCCAGTGTCGACCAAAAACAACAACTTTATGTAATTGACCATCACGGGCAGCAGCAGATCTGCCATAGTTTTACTGCTGTCCGGGCCTCTCTATGGGGTGCAGTCCATCACTGGCATGTTGTAGGATGGAGGGCCACCTCGTCTACGATACGAACCGGCACCCTGTCCCCCCCGGGCTCTTCCTCGGGCGAAGTAACCTCTGTGAGGACAGTCTTTTACCCAATGTTCTGTGTCCCCACATAGGAAGCATACATTTGAAGTGCCTCGAGGTGGGCCCTCACGCCCCCCGCGTCCTCTCCATCCATTTCCCTCCCTCGGAGCTCCCCTGTAGCCCCCCTCTGTTCACCGATAGACAGCGATTCGGCTCCCAGGGCGTTATGGAAAACAGGTCCGGGGATTCCGGAGCAATCATTCCCCATTGCCACATCAATTTCTTTGGTTCCTCGTTTTTCTCCTTCTTTTTTTTCTCAGTTAGCCCGTTGCCGGGCCTCTGACAGCTGTATTTTTAAAAGCTGAGTTTGGAGGCCGTTATTCTGCTCGTCTTCCTTTTGCAATTGTTGCTGAACACGAGTCAGATGGTGTACCAGATGTCTCTCCCACACTACAAAGTCAGCCCCCTGTAAATCAGGATTGTCACACATAGCAGTTTTTACCTTCTCCATTACTCCCTCCAACATCGCCTGTCTATACCACTCCCTCTGGGGCCCTGGTTTGCCAGGATGACACCCAGTATGACGCACCCACAGTTCCTTAGTCTGATCCAAGAAGGTCCTTGGATTTTCTTTCGAGTTCCATGCCAGTTTGGGCACGGCGGATGAAGTGGGTAATGGATATTTTTCTCTAATCACCCTGCTCAGGTCACCAGCCCATTGCGCAAACGGCTCCTCATCCTGCCGGCGCAAAGTCCCTGCTGCCCTCTCAAGGTCTCATGCATTTATACTGGTCAGGCACCTCTGAATAACCGCCCTAAAGTCTCCCAATGCCAATCTCTGCCCTGCGGTCAGCTTGTCCAATTTGCCAAGCCACAAACCTCCTCCCTCTTCCACTGGGGGAAGTTGATCCACCAACGCCTGCACATCCCCGAGCCCGTACGGCCAATACTTCACTCTTCCTCCCGAAGCCAACAAGGGTGCTTGAAAAGAATGAGGCTGGTTTACCTCTCCGTCCTCCAGTCGGTCCTTTTCGTCCTCGCTGCTCTCAATGGATTGGGTGGATTGATTGGGGGGAGGTGGGGGACCCTTGGGGGGTCCCCATGATCTGAGCTTTTGACAGTAGTTCTCACTAGGACCTGGATCCTCTAGTTTACCAGTCACCTTTCCAGCTGAGCCGTTCATTTCTTCTTCATCAGCCTCCTTTATCTCTGGACGCCATGTTCCTTCCGCCCAGAGGACTATCTGTCCTGTCTTTGGTTGTCTTTCTGGGGTGAACTTCAGCAACACTTCCCGGTCTAATGTCTGTGGGTCCGTCCACCTATCAGTACTTACCTTTGTCTCAGGAGGCGTTTGAATATGAACGTTTCTGGGGCCTCCCTCTCTATGTGCTCTGTCTGTAAAAGGAACAGGTTCTACCGCGTGATCCGGGGAACTTCGTCCACTTCCAGAGGGAGTTAACTTCAAAGTTTCCCAATCGATATACTCTTTATAGCCTGATTTCTGTGGGTGGGCCTGTGGACTAGGCTGAGGCAGATCAGGCACTTGCAGTTCTTTTTTAATCTCTATTACTGGATATAGAGTAGGAACCGAGGATGTCGATGGACTACTTACGAAATAAGGTGGCGGCAATTTCTCGTCAGTTCCCTCTTTGGCCTTCCATGTCTTATCCTTGTGTAGATGCTGGGTACTCTGCCACAGCAGGGCTATATTAATCCAAGTACAGGCCTCTGCCTCCTCTTCCTGTTTTTTCTGTCTGAACTTACCTTTACGAAACATGGAAGCTTTTTCTCCTTCCATTCCTGCTTCCTTGGCCTGTTTCTCGTGTCCATGTGCCTTCTCCCATATCCATGGGATCAGGGCAGCTCGATGCTGTGGGTTTCTTCCTTTGTCCTTAATCAAATCCATTAACTTCTTGCTATATTGTTCTTCCATTTCTTCTTTTGTATTCTTCTGCCCCTGCTTCAGCTGACCTGCCGCCAGGGTTGATGCCACCTGAGTTTCCAGTTTCACCCATTTTTCAGGCGGGCCCCGTTCCTCATCACTTACCTGTTGGTCAAGGTGTCTTCCCATTGTTGTATTCGAGTCTGCCTTCCAAATTAATGCGTGGTCTATCTTTATTTTATATATTTTACTATTATTTATTATTCTTCTTATATTTATTTATTATAATTTATTCTTGTATTATATATTTATTTTATTTGTATTTGTTTGTTTATTATTAGTATTGTTGTTGTTATTTGTTTATTTATTTTATTCTATCTTATTTTATTTATCTATTTATTTATTTTATTTTATTTTATCTGTAGTTATCCCCTCCTCACCAGAGGTAGCTCTATCTATAGTTGTTATTGCAATCCCTAGTTGTTTCAACAGAGGGAGCCAAATAAATTGTAATACAATTCCCTCTTCCTCCAGTAGAGGGAACCAAATAATAGGCGGAGCCTTACTTACCTTACCTTCTTTCACTTCCGCTTTTCTCTCTCAGTCTTCACAAAACCCCGCACCCCTAGACTTCCTGTCTCTCTCTATCTCTGGCGCTTTCCACACACACACACTTACTGTCCTCAACCCCCACACTTTTATTCACAGTAACATAGATTCAGTCAAACTTCCTCGACATCCACACAAATGCACAATATTTAAAACCTAAGATTCTACACAACCTATCTAACACGGCGTCCTTTGTTTATCTGTCAATCCAACATGACGTATTATTTCGTTTTTCATCAACCTAACATGACGTATTATTTCGGGGGTTCCAAGTTCCCCGGGTCTTGCAACCCAGTTTTGCCAATCCCTCGTCAGGGACTGGTGAGCCCACCACAGCCGGAAAATAAAAACTTAAAGTTAACCAATCCTACACGGTTTTAATTTATTTTTTCGTCAAACGATCCAACACGAAATGACGACCTACCACCCCAAACCGTCCAAATTTATAACTATCCCGATTTACACATTGACAATTATAATTTTAGAATATGCCAATTATGCAGAATTCATGAAAAGGTTTCTGCTCACCTTTCTATGGCGCCAAGTATATTGTCAATGCATTCTTCAGGCAGTCAATCCAATTTTCCTCATCCCCGTACGGGCCACCAAATTGTTGAATACTCACGTTTTACACAGGTCCGTTGATGAGGAAGTACACAGAGGCGGCTGGGGTGGTTCAGCTGATTATAGGTTTTATTCAAACTATACAGAGCGCTCTGGAGATCAACCCTCATGGGACACACGGAGAGATCTGAGCTCTAGGCGAAATCTATAGAATGTATATACCTTGTAACTTGGTCACCGCCCTACATGGCAGTACTTTTCCACAAAAGGAATTCGGACTATTACCATATATGGAGTTGTTATTCCCTTTACCTTCCCTCATAGTAAAGACATAGTGAAGAGCGGTGACCCTGTCACGTGTCTAAACATATAGGATTACACTATACTGCAATACTAGTCACAGAGTGTGTCTGCATTCCCACACCAGGCAGCCTTGCTCATTAGTTAGATTGTGTTCACCTGTGTTCAATTGGTTCTTCAGTTCTGTGTATATATACTCCCTGTGTTCCTTTGTTCCCCGCCGGAACATTAGTTACGTTAATGATAAGTATAGTGTCTGTGTGTGATGTGTATGACAGCCTGTGTTTTCCGTTCCCTGTTTTCTGTCCTGTCTGCTTGCCCACCGAACGGTGAAGATTATTTGTGTTTTGCCTGAGCCCTGGACAATCCAGGAGAATAAACCTGCCTATTTTGTCCTGCATTTGGGTCCTCACCTGTTCTTTCCTTCACCACCGACACCAGAGAGCATAACACCTAGACTTGCAGCAGTTGAGCTAGCTATAAAAATATCCAGTGAAAAAAAAACAACTTTTTTATTTATTTATTTATTTAGATCTTAGAATTTTATGTTTTTTATTTTATTTTTTATGATTTTATTTTATGTTAATCCATATTTGTCCCTATGACACAAATTTCACTATGACAAAAATAGATGTATACCAATAATCCTGTTCCTTTACTCTCTCAAGGCAGGGGACATTCATTTGATTTATATTTTTTTTCTTGTCATAGGTATCCTACAAATTCGGAATATGTGCAAGCTGTGAAAAAATGATTGTAAAGTATCCTTTTCTCGAGGATCTTGAGGGGAATGGTTATGTAAGTGAATTTGCAAATAATTATACGCATTGTCAGTAGATATATTACAGGTGTCCAATGTTACGTGCATACAAAATGTCCATCATAAAAAAAAATTTATGTCTACATGTCTACATGTCTCTGAGGCGTAAATTCAAAATGGAGCGTGCACCCCTGGTTGACAATGATGAAGTGAGATGTATTAAGGAGAACCTGTGGAAACTGCAAGAACCAGTCAGAGAAATGTGTCCAAGGTCAGTGGTGCACATCTTGGTAAATTGCAAAAAAAGGCAACTGTCTACAGCCTCATGCCTCATTTACTTTTGCTCAGCAGAATGTATGAGCTACCCAAGTCGTGATGCATACATTAAAGCAGGGATGTACTTAACATGTAATTCATACAAAAAGTACAAAAAAAAAAGGTGTTTTGATTTTGAAACTTGAGAAAAGGTGCCTCTGTTGATTGTCTGTGTTCTTTCTTGCCCGATTTACAGCTGTAGTGCTTCATTTGGGCAGAAAGAAAAAATTATGTTTGTAAGCATTCTTCTCTCTCTTTCTAAATTCCCATAAGGCACTAAGCATTCTGGGTGAGGATCCATCCTCAATTGAGGCTCACGTGGCGGTCTTGCATAGCCAGTACCAGAAGATGCAACCAGAGACCATGGTTGTACGAGACCGTATGCAGCAAACCTCTGCATGGCGTCAAAATGAGATTGCAAATGGCATGACTGTGGAAGACGCAGTCAGGAAGTATCCTTTCTTAAGGACACCTATAGGGGTAAGTGAAAATGTATCTTAAAGTGATAGTTGGGATTCTTACCCATGTAGTGGTGCTTGCTGCTCTATGAGAGTATAATGTATCCACCAAGTTTGATTCATTAAATGCTTTGCTGTTGTGACAACGAGAGCTTCACCAGGGCTGTACTGCACAATTAAGTATACACAGACAGAAAAATAACACTATTTTAAGCTGAAACTTTTTTTTTTTTTTTTAAATGACGCATAAGAACACACATTTCTATTAGTATCACTGTGCGCTCTTTTCAGCTAGCTGGTTTCTACAATGACAGAAACACAAACATGTTGGATGGATTACACTTGGATGGAAAAGTAAATACCACTGTATAACTGAAACAGTATTCATCAAAATTCAAAACGCAACTGCAGAAGTGAATGTGAATTTTAATGGTTTTATAGCATCAAAAGTAACAAGCAGCCTGCAAGCCAAGGTTTCGACAAACTTGTATATGCCTTAAGTGAACTACCAGTTATATCAGTATCAATCTGCATGAACTCCATTACTGAATAAAGCTCAATATGTTTTCATCTGTAGTTGTGTGATGAGCTGGAACACATTCATCCAGCTACAGGAAATGTGTGTCAGCGATTCAGAGAAAGCTTGCGCTGTATTGTACCAAAAGTGCTTCATCAAGGGAAATTCCCACTATCCCAAGTCTACCTGGACGCAAGAGAAGAGGCTCTCACTGAGGATCTGCCAGGTACTGATGAAATGTTATTGCCTATACCACAGTTTTTCTAGGTCCTAAGTCTTAAAATGTCTTAAATTTGGTTTAAGAAATATTATTATTCTTTAGTCATTAAATACTGTAATTCAATTGACAAGCTATTAAATTCAGCAAAATCAATACATCTGTAAAAGTGTACAACTGGAGATGACTGTGTAAACTGGTGTTGTGATGAGATCCATAATAAAGAGTAAATTACAAAAAAAAAATTTTTAATTCAGCAAAATCATCTTTCCATCCAGTTTAATTCATCACAGTATACTATAACTATAACCTGATTGAGAACTAAAATTTATGCCTTGTGCACCCAATTATTTCCTCCAAGTTTCTGTAAACATTGGGGAAATCAGCCTAAATTGCAACAGTTATTTGTGTCCATGTTTCCTAAGGAACTGAACAGGAAGAGTAAAAGTTCCAACAAACATCTGGTTAAATAACTAAGCATATTCCAGTCTATTGCGTAAAATTGACATCTACACTGGACCAAATACATATTACTTATCTTTGTACTTAACTTCTTTGATTTTGAATTGCAAAAAATGCTGAATAAATATTAAGAATATCTTATGTTTTACAGATATTAATTTAAGAGCAGCCCTGATCTTTTTGCCGTACATCTTCAAGGAGGACATTGATCGATTTATTACATTTGGAGAGGTATGTCTAACTTGCAAACATTTTGTTTGTTCACCTCACGAGACCAAATACACTTGATAAACCTAATGTTTGAAAAGTGATATGTAGAATGGTAATGACACAGATCACCTTATCATTCTTGCTGTGTTGAATGCTGGATGGTTGGTCCCAGTGCTAACTGTTAGCCTTCTACCATTGTTAAATTACTCATTTAGATTTCTTCAGTAACTACTCAAAGCTATAACAGCAATTTTAGAAGTGTTCATGTTTGAAAAGAAGTGACACAGATGTGTACAATATTTGTGCTCAGTGACATTTTAATTTTTAAAACTTTAATTTCTTTTAAATATTTCACATTTATTGTGAGGGCTGAACACCCATATCAAAAATCCTATTTTCTGGTTGTGAACTGCAAAAGACATCTTAACATAGTCACTTTCTAATCATAAACCACAATTTGAGCAAAATAATGTGTAAAGAAGGAATATTGAATAAAACAAGGAGAGAAGATGATGAATGTGCTTGGCATCAATTTGTAAATTTATTTTCAATATGTCAGCAAGTTACAGGTGTTGTCAGATTGACTGCTGGTGACACTTCATGTTAAACCTTGTTTGAGTGGATTTAAATGGTAATTTTAATCTATATCAACCTGATAACAGAAGGCTAATAATTAGCATTGTAACAACCTATCAATATCTTTCACAGCAAGAACAATGAATAGTCTGATATACCTTCTCAATGAGCAGGTTAAAAGCAAATTAATTTGCTTTGTCTTTTTTCCTTTTGGTTTTGAATAGTGTGACACGCCGTACCCAACTATTCAGTTGACTGATCAAGACTGGAAAAGGGCCTTCACTGGGAGAGCTCCAAACATTGTGAAAGTGGATGGCATCGAGGTGTGTCATAGCCAAGGAACTGAAGAAGGGATCATCTCAGCCTTCTGCACATACTTCATCTTCAATCTTGAATATCCAAGACACCTAATGAACACTCTGATGTTCCTCCAAAGGTACATTACTAAAATAGTTGTGGATGGTGACCAGTGTGGAAATGCAGACGCACCTATGGGGACTTCATATAAGATAAAGGAAGTAACTGGCCTTAGCTTGCTCAGCGACCACCGCCCAGAACACATAAAGACAACAAGGGAATAACAACTCCATATATGGTAATAGACTAAATTCCTTTTGGTGGAAAAGTACTGGTATGGTGGTCACCAGCTATATACATGGTATAGTTTTCACCTATAGTTCAGATCTCTCTGCCTGCGTGTGTGAGTTGATCTCCGGAGACGTCTCTGTATTTTTACAATAAACCGGTGTGCCGATTCCTAACTTCCACTCTGTCCTCTTTTAACGCTCCATTAACGAACCCGGGTGAAGGTCACAAGGTCTGACTTTTCAACAATTTGGAGGCTCGTCCGGTCTTGAAGGCGGAATTGGACTGAAGAACCGTCCGAAAGACCACATTGACAGTTCTGAGGCGCTAAATAAAGGTAGGGCAGAAACCTATTATATTAAATTCTGCTGAATTGACTACCACTAAAATTGATACTGTCAATGTGTATTTCGGATTGGTTACAAATTCTGACGGATTGAAAGTTATAAATCGGAAGTAAAGTATATACAAAGAAAATACAATCCAAGAGAAAGAAACTATCCGTGCCGTGTGCGATCGGCGGATAGATTAATAAAAAGACCTGAGCCGTGTGCAATCGGCAGGCCACAGTTGAATAATACCTGAGCCGTGTGCGATCGGCAGACGCAGTGTGAGTGTATATCTGAGCCCTGTTCGATCGGCAGATACTTGTATGCATGTGAGATTGTGTGACTGGCAAGTAATATTGCATTTTTTGATGTAGTTATTGTTATTAGACAAAGGGTTTAAGGTGTATAAATTGTCATACAGTGCATAAGTATAATATCTGTTATAACATAGGAATATGTAAAGAGGTAAGTAAAGATATTTATGAGAGGCATGTGGCGAAAGAAGAGGTAAGTACGAAAGGGAAGTGTCTCTGAGAGGGACCCTGATAGACTGAGCAGAGAGGAAGGAAGTAGAGGTAAAGTGATTGAGGCTGCTCCTCCCACTATTTGGCTCCCTCTAGTGGCGCCGAGCAGAATTACAGGAGAAGCTGCTGACACCCGCAGGAGCTGGGAGGTACTGCATCAGCACATTGGAAAATTGCTCCATCTGGTGGAGGAACCATTGAACTACAATTAAATGCAAACAAATAAGGAAAAGATCAAAATGGACGGAGAATTTGATCACGAGATGAACGATGACAAATGGGGCCCACCAGAAAAATGGGTCGATCTGGGGATTCAAGTTTAATCTATTTTAAAGGCAGGAAGACTGGGATGAGGGGAACGGAGGACCGAGCAGTGGGGGATTGGGGTCCCAGAATGATTTGTTGATGTTCCCCTTGATGTCCAAAGGAGGTGGGTTTAAATACCAGCCTTGGGTTGGGGGATGTGCAGGCTTTGGTGGACCAACTTCCCCCAGTAGCAGAGGGGGGAGGCCTGTGGACTCGCTGACCGCAGGACAGAGACTAGCTATTGGGGATTTTAGAGCCGTGATTCAGAGATGCCTGACCAGCATGGACGCAAGAGACATAGAGAAGGCTGCGGGCACCCTCCGCATCCCGGATGAGGAGCCGTTCGCCCGGTGGGCTGGTGACCTGAGCAAGGCAATCCGTGAGAAATATCCGCTGCCAAATTCAGCAGCAGTCCCAAAGGTGACTTGGAACGTTAAAGATAACCCCAGAGTTTTCTTAGACCAGAGTAAAGAGTTGTGGATTCGACAGACAAGGTGTCATCCAGGTAAACCGGGTCCCCAAAGGGAGTGGTACGGACAGGCGGTATTGGAGGGGGTCCCAGAAAAGGTCAAAACGGCCATGATTGACAATCCAGATTTGCAGGGGGCTGATTCAGTGGTGTGGGAGAGACATTTGGTGCATCACCTCACCCGCGTCCAGCAGCAGATGCTGAAGGAAGGGGAGCAAAATCAGGAGCTCCAGACCCAGCTGCTGAAGCTCCACTTGGCGGAAGCAAGGGAGAAAGTGAATGCCGAAAAGAACAAAGACAAAAAGGAGGAGGCCAAGAAGGTTATGTGGCAGTGGGGCGTGGATGCTCCGGATACTCCTGATCTGTTCCCAGTACCTCCCTGGGAGCCGCAACATCACCCTTCAGGCAATAGGGGAGGATACAGGGGAGCTCCGAGGGGGGGGCGTGGGTGGAGAGAACGTGGTGGTCCTGGGGGCCCACCTAGAAGGGAAGCCCAATGTTTCCTCTGCAACGGAAACGATCATTGGATCAAGGACTTTCCATACAGGGGCTGTATGGCTCGAGGCCGAGCTCAAGGAGGGCAGGGAGTGCACCTGCAACGTGGTAGGGGTGGCCCCACACCGGCTCACAACATGCCTGTGATGGATTGGGGTCCTCCATCCAGTTGGGAGGACTCCTACCAAGAATGACACACCCCGCCGAGAGGTCTGGACAGCGGAACGAACACGGCAGATCCACTGCTGTCCATGAAGGTGAACCATACGAATCTGTCATTTTTGGTCGACACAGGGGCTACGTGTTCCACTCTCAACACCACCCCTGCTTCCACCTTGTCGAACCACAAGACCACCGTCATGGGCTTCTTGGGGGAGAAATGGACTCTGCCAGTAACTCGACCTCTGCTCACCCAGGTGGGGAGCCAGCAGGTACGCCACCCCTACATTTATTCACCTGGCACTCCTGTCAACCTCCTCGACTTATTGGTTAAGCTTGGGGCCACTGTTCTGTATTCTGTGGGGCCTGCAACTGCCATGCTTGTTGAAGCCGCTGGCGGATGAGGTAGCCTACATCTACTGGGCTAGGTTGTGCCCGGAGACTCCGGGACATAAGGGCATATGGTCCGCGTATCAGTCTTGGCGCCCCTGGATCTCGCTCCTCGAGCCCTACATTCCTCCCCCGGACCCTCTCCACGTTACCCTCTTCTATGATAAGCTCCAAATCGATTGGTACAAGGAGGCGTTTGAGCAGGTTGAGGGAGACTCCTGGAGCATCGATGCCGAGAATATCTATGTCGCCCCCGAGGGGGTGGTGGCGGGAGTCCAGCTTCTCCCGGCCCAACAAGATTGGTTTCGCATGAGTGAGGACAGTGCACCACATGTGTCTCTCGCCCTACATCCTGACCATGAGGCCAAAGTGCTGGGGGGTATTCTCAAGAGGGCATATGGCACATGATCTTAGGGCCATCAATGATATATTAGTAACTTCCACCGTTCCGGTTCCCAACCCATATGTGGCTCTGGCTAACCTGGATCCTAGCCAGACTTGGTTTTCTTGTATTGATCTGGCCAATGCCTTCTTCTGCCTCCCGTTGGCAGAGGAGTGTCGTGACATTTTCTCTTTCACTTATCGGGGACGCCAGCTCAGGTACACCAGACTCCCTCAGGGCTTTGCTCTCTCGCCCGGTATTTTCAATCAGGTTTTGAAACAGGTGCTACATTCCTGCGCTTTGCCAGAAGGCACCACCTTAATCCAGTATGTTGACGACCTTCTGCTCGCCGCACCCTCCGTCGCGACCTGTCTCCAGGCCACGGAGTCCGTGCTGTGTCAACTAGCCCCTTTTGGGCCGACTGATCTCGCAAGCAGGGGCAGGATTATCACCTGCTCACAGGTCTACTATCCTGCACCACCCCCGGCCAGTACTGGTCAAAGATATGGTCTCCTTTCTGGGGCTCACGGGCTACAGCCGCTCTTACATTCCTGACTATACCAACCTTACCACTCCACTTCGACAGCTAGTCAAAGAACAGGACATGCGGAATCTTTCAGCACCGCTCGTTTGGACGACTGAGGCAGTCAGGAGAGTGTTGATGTACACAAGTACTGCATTGGACACCATGGAAAGAAGACACCACGCCTGCACACAGCATGCTGCAGCAGTGGCGAGGATCTTACAGAAGACAGCACACATTGTCATGGGACACCCACTTAGGGTGCTCACCACTCACAGTGTGGTGGCTTATGTCAATTCCCAGATATTCTCACTCCTCCCTCAGACAACAAAGGCTGAGCAGGATTTTGGAGGAACCACATATCTCATATACACATGAAGGTATTAACATGGCAGACAGGATTGGGATGGGACAGGCCCACAGGTGCGAGGAACAGTCCTGAAAGGAAAAAGTGCGCCCAGATCTGCAGGCCACGCCACTGCAGGACGCACGTGACCTCTACACGGATGGCTGCCGCTTCAGAGATGAGAAAGAGGGGTTGAAGGCTGCTTATGTGGTGGTGGAAGACACAGGAGGGGAGTTGCAGGTAAGGGTGGCACAAAGGCTGCAAGGACAACAGTCGGCACAGAGGGCAGAAGTGATGGCCGTGCTGGCAGCTCTGAAATTGGGCAAGGGCCAAAAGGTGAACATCTGCACAGACTCAGCACATGCGACAGGAGCTGTACATGTTGAATTAGGACAATGGCTTAGAGCAGGGTTCCTAACAGCGTCTAATCAGCCCTTCAAACATGAGAAAGAGATGAGAGAACTAGCAGATGCCCTGTTGGAACCGCTAGCTGTGGCAGTGATCAAATGCAAGGGACACGATCAGTCCAACAGCCCTACGGCAAAAGGAAACGGGCTGCAGACCAATCAGCCAAGGAAGCAGCGGGATACCAAGTTAAATTAATGCTGATGAATGTGACACAAGAGATTAAAGAAAGACTGAACTTAGAGGAACTCAAGAAACTGCAAAAGGGGGCATCCCCCCAGGAGAGAAGTCTTTGGAAAGAGAGAGGGGCTAGTGAGGTAGAAGGGTTATGGAGGGGGCCGGATGGTCGTCCCATACTTCCTCCCGGAATCAGGAGGACAGCCCCCTTGGAAGCTCACGGGGTGGGGCATGTTGGGATACCCCAGATGTTGAAGAACCTAGAGCATTGGTGGCATCCATATCTCAAAGATATGGCCAAAGAGCTGGTCAGGGAATGTGACATCTGCACTAAGTACAACACCAGACCGACAGTGAAACCAGAGATCGGTAGGTATCCACTCGTCACCAGGCCTGGACGAGAGATTGTCATTGATTTCACAAACATGGGCACCACCATTCGAGGGTACAGGTACGTACTGATGTGTGTTGATGCATATTCAGGGTGGCCAGAAGCGTGGCCCGCCAAGAGGGAAGACAGTAAAATGGTTATTAAATGCCTAATAAATTATTACATTCCCAACCATGGCTTCCCAGAGAAAATTAGGTCAGATAATGGGACACATTTCAAGAATCAGGATTTGCAGAAAGTGGAGGCCATGATGGGGTTGAAACATGGGTTTGGAACGGTGTATCATCCACAGTCTCAAGGAAAGGTGGAAAGGATGAATCAAACTGTAAAAACCAAATTGGCAAAAATCTGTGCACAGACCAAATTGAACTGGGTTGATGCATTGCCATTGGCACTCATGTCCATACGCTGTTCTGTTAACCAATCCACTGGGTTTACCCCTTTCGAACTCCAAACAGGGAGACCTTTTCCAGGGCCCCACACCACTACCCCAGTAACCATTGTAGAGAATGAGGGTCTGTCAGCCAAAGCATATTTTAACCCTCTAGGGTGTGAGGGGGTTTTTGGGGCCTGGACAAATTTTGACATGTCCTGACATTTGTGCTTTTTTCAGTGTCTTTTAAACATATTAATGTCTAAAGTCTGATAACACTGTAATCAACACAAAATTGTAGACAGTGTACAAGGCGGGACCGCATTACCTGCAATGAGGTGAGACAGGAAAAAACGGACTTCTCCTTACGTTCATACGGATTAAATCAAAAGTGATGATTTGTTTTCGACTTGAATTGTTTCACTCAAAAGAAAACATTTCAAGCTTTCTAGCCATATAATTCTTATTTTTATGAGGCAAGTATTCGCTGAGATTCTGGTTGTTTTATTTACGCGTCTGTGAAGAGAAATGACAGAGACAGAAAAGGCAGAGAGCGCACCCTGTCGGCTTTCTTTATTTAAAAAAAGCACAACGTTTTGTTGTTATTATGATGGTATACCACTAAAACTAGACCCTTTACAGATTTGAATGATATAGTTCTTTTATCTATATGATCAGAACTGACGGAGTAATTTAAGTTTGTTTTGGCCTTATCAGAAAAAGATGCGTCAAAACGCGCCGGCGTGAAACCCCAGAGGGTTAACTTTCTGCAAGCTCTCGTTTCAGCTTTCTCACATCGGGTGGCGGACCAGCAGGGCGACGGAACACAAAATCCACCTGATGTCGACTGGGTGCTGCTGAAGGTCATCAAAAGGAAGTGGGCAGAGCCACGGTGGACAGGACCCTACCAGGTGACAGAGAGAACATCCCACGCAGTGAGGTTAAAGGGGAAAAAGGACACCTGGTACCACTGGTCGCAGTGTGCACCAGGAGAACCGCCATCCAGATCTTTGACCAAGGTCCAGGAGGACCTGCAACAACATACCTCTGTCTCGGCTGAGGCAGGGAAGGACCCTCCTCACGAAGGGGCAGAATAATCCCCGAGGTTTGGGTCTAGGTACTGAGGTAGTCTACCCTCAGTCCGAAGATAATAGGAACAGCGGCCGACACGGGCCTAAAGGGAGGGGATGAAAGCAGCGCACCTCTCCAGCAAGAGGTGTGCCAAGCCTCCAGCCGACGAATCAGAGCGCAGAGGGAGGCAACGTCGAGAGATTGTTGGTTGTGATTTTGAGTGGTAGGTGTAGCCGTTGATTTATTTAGTTTATTGTGTAGGCTTAGCCATTGTTAGATAGTTTATTTAACCCTCTGGGGTCTGAGGGGGTTTTTGGGGCCTGGACAAATTTTGACATGTCCTGACATTTGTGCTTTTTTCAGTGTTTTTTAAACATATTAATGTCTAAAGTCTGATAACACTGTAATCAGATTTTAAACATATTAATGTCTAAAGTCTGATAACACTGTAATCAGCACAAAATTGGCTACAATAATATGTGAGCAGCAAGTTGTTGATATTGTTTTTGAGAAAAAAGTGTTTATGCATGGTTAGTGAAAAACTACAATTTTTTTACTCACTGAAATAAGACCATAAAACACAAACAGAACATTGGTTCACAAGACTTTGGAGACCAGCATGTTGTAGGCTAAAGTGTTTACTTCAGAGTGCTGTGAATGTCATCTTGTTCACACAGTCACAGTAAACAATACACTGATTTAAATTTTCTAAGACACTTTTTGTCCAGAAAGGCCATATGCAAGAGGGTGTGTCTGAGGATGAATAGTCATGTGATTTACCTGAGAACACAAAAGACGCACTGAACGACCAGACAAAGATGCGTCAAAATGCGCCGGCGCGTTCGTCGACCCCAGAGGGTTAACAACCGGGGAGTTAAAACGGAGATGTTTGGAGTTGGGAAGGTATTGGGGGTCCTTACGACCCTGACTGTAATGATTATTGTTTTATGTTTGGTCAGTGGAAAAACCTCATTATGTCTGTATTAGTTTCTATTGCTGTGTTTGTGGGGATTCTGGTCACTTGTGGGTGCTGCTTCATTCCATGCCTGCGTTCCCTCACAGTTAGACTCATATCGTCTACTTGAGAGAAACACGACCCGAAAGTCAGATGACGACAGTGATGACTCAGACGGGGTACAGCTCCGAGAGATGTGATCTCCTAAAGGAGATCAAGAGAGGGATAGCAGAAATTCCAATTTGTTTGGATGGGCTCTTAGGAGAGCCCAAAAGGGGGACTTGTGGAAATGCAGACATGTGTATAGAGAGAATGTTTTATGTCCTGACAATGACTACGATGGAAATGGAAAAAACAATGAAGTAGCCTATGAGGATTCTGATGAGCCTAGGAGAGACACAGTTACTGAAAATCCTCCATCTATGGATGGACTATTACTCAATTTCAGAGAAAATCTATTCAAATTTGATATGAAATGTAGAGAGAAAAATCACCTAACAGTGTCTGTTCAAAAAGAAATTGCTGATGATATTAATTTCTTTCTGTGTTTTTTTAAGGAGAACTATGATGCTTTTATAGCATACCACCTGCAGAAGAGTGGTTTTGACATATCAGAAAGTCCAGAGCTGAAAAAGGTCGTACGGTCTAATGATTTTTTTGATGAGGCATCAAAGGTTATTCGATCTCCATATATGATAAGAGACTATTGTAAATCCAAGCTTGATATGACGGAACCTGTCCATTACAAGTTAAGGGATTCTGTAGGACATACAGTGGGCTCCTATTCATATGTACCCATTGATAAGGTGCTGAAAAGTTATTGTTCTCATGAGGACATACAGGATCAAATCCTGTCTAAGAACAACACAGAGACAGACAGTGAATTTCTAACAGACTACTGTGACGGACAAATTTTCAAACAACACCTGTTTTTTAGAGATCACCCAAATGCACTGCGGCTTCATTTTTATGAAGATGAATTTGAAGTAGTAAATCCTTTGGGTCAAAAAGAACCAAGCTTTGTGCATTTTATTACACTGTGGGTAATCTGGACAAAAAGTATAGATCTTAACAGAGACATATTCATTTAGCATTATTGGTACGTCATTCATATGTCAAAAAGTGTGGTTTGAAGGTTATCTTAAAATCTATGTTAGATGATCTTAGAAAACTTGCTACTGATGGATTTATAGTAACAAATGATAAAACTGACCACACAGTTCGTGCTGCTCTTGTAACTTTACCTGGTGATAACTTATCTGCTCACATGATTGGTGAATTTACTATGTCATTTAACTCTGGTAGAATTTGTCGCTATTGCATGGCTACTTTGTTGTACACAGCCCTTCACCTTTTGAGCAATTGCATTATTTTGATGTAACAAAAGCTTTACCACCAGACATAATGCATGAATGCACTAACTCCTTGTCCTGCAACAGCAGGTGAACTTTCTCCTACTGAATGGTAATGATGATCAGTTAGGTATTGCACTTTAATCAAGTAGTCATATTCTAACTGCTATACTCATTCTTAGGATGCTCCTGTGTGACGTGATAAATTAGTTCATAGTTTATGGGAAGGGCAAGAAATTGGGCTACCTTTTTTGGGCTACTGAAAATAAAAGGTTTTTGACCACATAGTTCCCACACGAGGAAGTTCACAGCTTATTAAATATTCTGTAGATATGGAATGGATGGTTGACTATTCCACAAATTTCAAGTTGTTGTATATTTTTTGGACACTGAAAAGTTTGTTGCTTGCTCCACCAAATAGATGGCAACTTAAATCGGTGCACTAAGCTCCCCTACCCCAACCCTCCCCTCCCTTCCCTTCCCCTCTCCTCCCTCCTCAAATTTATATTCCACCACTAACTTTGTGCTCTCTCTCTCTCCCCTAGTTTGTGCTCTCTACCTCTTTCTCTGTACCTTCTGCAGTGTCTATTTGTTGTTTATTGTTGCTGTACTTTTCTCTCTCCTCTATCCACTCACCTGGTTCTGCTGGACGTTTTTTATTCTGTTAAAGGGAGTTTTTCCTCTCCACTGTCGCCAAGTGCTTGCTCATAAGGAATTTGTTGGGTTTCTTTTGTTTTTTTGTAAAGTGCTTTGAGATGATTGAATTGTGATTTGGCACTAAACAAATAAACTGAATTGACTTGAATTAAAGAACCTCTTGTAACTTGTGCCGAATCAATCATGTGGATCAACTAATCTGCTGAAAGCAAAATTATACATTTTAAAACTGACAGCAGCAGATAAGTAGATTATGCTGAAGAAGTAGTTTTAGAAAATTGTAGGGACATCATGATAGTTTGTATTAGGTGCGAAAAGGATCACTGTAGAAATCCATATAGATTTCAAATGGACAATCCTATTACGGCAATGATACACCATTGCTTTACACAGCAGTATCACCACATTTGTTTAAGGTACATTTTGGCAATGTGCCAAGGTGAAAACTGCCACAGCTTTCTCTGTGTTATTGGGGTTAGATGTCAGTGGGACAAGTGAAGATGAATGTGCTCTAATGCTGTGTGTTTTTTGATAATCACCTTACAGCATGTAGTGTTATCTAATCATGCAGATAGTTTCCCTGGCAGTGTGTAGGCCTTTCCAATAGTACAAATTAAATTCTGATCACTTCTGTTGCATTGAAGTTGTGACAAAAATCTAGTGGATATGCTGCACACTGTATGCTTGGCTTAATTCACTGAACATAGTACTTGTATATATATATACTCTTTTTATTGCAGCATACACAGTAAAATATTTGCAAATGTCAATAAAAATAATTATAAATGACATTATAAATTATTTAATAAATTACAGTATGAAATCCAGAAATCCAATTTAAATAATCAAATAAATAAATTAAATAAATAAATAAATAAAAATTTCAATAAATATAATGTAAGTTTAAATAAATACATCCTGGCACCCTGTAGTGAAGCAATAAATATACAGCAGTAACAATTATATAAGAGACTGTGCATTGAAATACAACAGAAGGTATCTATGGTGGCTGAAAAGTGCCAGAGAGGAAGAGTCAGAAGATGTTGATATCGCTTCCAAGGAAGAGAAGAGAAGGAGCAGAACCGGAGCAGATTACATGAGCAGGTGTTGCTCACTATGTACTGGGTGGAGGTAAATGCAGGTAAAGCAGCTGCAAGAGACGACCACCAGAGAAAAATCTGCCAGCTCAACGCCAAATCAGTATTAACTATCTTTGTAATAAAGACTACTTAGCTGTTCCTCTGTGTCTGGGTTGACAGGGCAGGGGATCAGATGGTAGCAAGAGGAACTGCCACAATAACGTTATAGATCATATGAGAAATCTATGATAATAGTTTTTGAGCTCTATTGTTAACCGCTACATGACACAAAGTTTAAATGACTTCCTAATACAGTAATTTTAAGTCTAAATGAAAAGATGCAATGAATTTTTACTAGCAATGTAAACCGTTTGGGGGCACACAAGGCAGCAAACTACAAGCCTTGCAGTGGTGTCATCATGAAAGGTGATGGCTTTTCTTCATGTACAGTTATATCTTCACCTGAAGTGCTACATTACTTGTTCTCACAAGGCAAATACACCAAAGAAAGTCTTCCCTGGCTCATCTTCCAGGTCAGACAGCATCTTCTCCTCCATCACTGTCTTCAGTCTGTCCCCTTTCCTTAAGTTGAACACAGCTCCCATGTACACAGCAGAGAACCAGCTCCCCTCTTCATCTGGATTTCTGCTGTCTGTCTTTTGGCAGACAGTGCGGACAGAGTGCAAGATGGTCTGGTAGGATTTCTTGTTGTCATCATTCCCATACGAGCTAGACCATCGCTTCACTGTGTGGCTCAAATGGACCATGGGTTTTGAGGTTGCGTCATGGGCATCGCTGCAATTCACCCGGAAAGATGCTTGGCTGTAAACAAAGTAGAGGCCATTTTGAGGAATTACAATCTCATTGTTGTCGAGTAGCAACCCCCCTTGAAAATGGGACTGGTCCACCTGATTCTTCCATTCTACTGAGGTTGTCCTTCGAGGGTTGTGTTCACCTATGGAAGAGTGTAGAAGGGCTTATGATGGAGGTGACTACGTATTTTTGACAGCTAGACAGAAAAAAGAATTAATTGAACTTTTCTACAAAGACAGGGTGGAGTCCAAGGAATGTGTAATCTGTCCATCAGAATGTAATAGAAATGTGTCTGACGTAGCTTAAGAATAAATAAATTTCACATCTTTGGTTTAGCTTGAATTGCTTCAAATACCAACTCATATAACTAGAATTGTCTAGAATTGCCCTAAAACATCCAAAACAACTATAGAACTTCTTCAAGAATGTCATTAACATCTTCAAAAGAAGCCATAAAACCTCCTCAGTAACTCTAAATCTCCCTCAAGACACACTAGAGCTTCTTCTGAGGCACCATTAAATCTAGCCCTAATCCTGTCTAAGTAAATGTCACCTAGAACTACCTCAAAGACCTCTGGTCTGAGAACCACTGGAGTTAAAACAACAAGAGTTAAGAGAGTACCCTCCTAAAATATGTCAGCCATTATTTTCTTACATTGTGTTTAAATATGTGTTTATACGTATAGGTACTCTGTTATGCTGAAAATGTTGATTGTTATTACCTTCTAAATGAATAGCTGCTCTTACATTTGAAATTTCCCTCAATGTGTGATGAGGATCTGGAAAGAACAAAGACAGAGGATCAGAACATACTAAAACAGCTCCACCTCTTCTTATCTGACTTTCTATTGCAATTACAGAATAAGAATAGAATAAGCGTCTCAACAAGTTATACTCTTATATTGCTTTATTGAAAGTTTGACAGGATAAGCTAACTATGATTTATTAGATGCTACAAAACCATTATTAGCCTTAAGCATACACTGAACATTTTACATTCTCACCAAAATTGCCTTCATCTTGTCCTGGGCCCTGTTTTAAGAAGGGAAGGATAAAGAGACTGTTAGAGAATGGCTGGGTACAGATAAGTTAGGACATTGGCTGGAGACACATAGGCCCTTCACTAATTTACAGACAAATCTATGACTTGTTTTCCCACCTTAGTATGCCTCTTGAAAATGAGAAAAGCAGCAGCAGCAGCAGCAACGAGACAGAGTGTGACCACCAGCTGGGCCATGGTACGTTTTGAGGTAGATGTGACACTCTGCGTTGTTGGTTTCTTGGCTTGTGTGTTGACCATGGTGTCCATCAGTACCTTGCATTCAACTTCCATTGTCTTCAGCAACTATATTTGAGAACTTTTTCCTTCTACTTCTACTGCCACTCTGCTTTGTTAACTAATACTAACTGAGTGGCTCTTTTAAAAAGAGCTTCCTCTTGGAGGGAAACTCCAATGATGTCACTTGCTGTGAGTGAGTGGAGATTTGATGAGGAACAGAGACCAAGGGCTGAGGAGGATCTTACACACCACACCCTCCTACACATATAGCAACTATATGACTGAGTTAAACTGTGTAGAAACCCTTTTTCACACATGTACAATCAACAACGCACACATAATAACACTTGATCTCAAACACATATATTTAGTTACAGCCATACACCAGCATAGCAAACAGACAAAAACTACACAAAGTCCACAAAACACACCCAGTTTAAAACTGACCTGAAAAATGCATATTTCACTCATCAAACAAAGTGTTGCATATTTAAGTATGCTGTAGTCGTGAAAGTATGTCAAAGTGTGGGAGATGCATCATTCGGGTATTTATCAAGACATTTGTTGTGTTTGCCAGCATTGCGAAAAAGGTGTCACACTATCAGTGCTTGACATTGCACTGTGCACTATAGATCAAAGTAAAAATTAACTGCAACTCACTGTCTTTGTCATTGTTGATATCTACAGTACATTGTGTCATTACCCTTTTGTTTCAGAATGGACAGATGATGAAGTCAGACCTTATAGTTCAGCAGGAAGAATTTTATTAATTATATGTAATATTTCCTGTGCAGTGAGTGGGTATGAAAGTGGTTGTGGAAAATAGACAATACAATGTAAAACAAGAAACAAAGTTTTTTTTTTTCTTTTTTCCTTTATTTTTTGGCACATGTGGGTTTTATATGATATATGACCAAAAACCATTAGATTATTTGAAGTGGTACATATTAGTTTTATGTGGTATATGACTATATGACTTTAAATTAGCATGGTGTACATAAGTAGCTTGGATTTGTTACCATAATTCTCTGCTTGAAAGAAAATAAGATAAAAAGTTGCAGTATGATTATAATGATTACAGGTTTAAAGATGGGGCTGTGCAAAATAATCAGCTCTAACATGTGATTAGCTGGCCTATGCATCATCACAGGCAACCCACAGTCTGGAAATAAGAACATCCTCCTACATTTGCTGCTAAAACAGTAAACCACAAGAAAAGCCTCAATTATCAGATGATGGTCTTTCAAGTAATGAGAGTGTAAAGAAAAAATAATGGCACTTTAAAATGACACTTTTGTAGAAAAAGTAAAACATGTACATGCAAAAGAATCCATCAACATTATCACTTATGTTAGATGTTGGATTGATTTCTTGATCTCAGACATACAGCCCGAGAAATGGAATGAGGTTTGTATCTCTTTTGGGTTTTATGTAGATAGGTAGGTAGTTAAATGATAATTGCCAGATGGCAAAAACCCCAGATCTGAATTCACCAATTTTCAAATCAGTAACTCCCTGGCTCCAGGCCTATCTGCTGCCATATTTTATAGAAATTCAATTCAATTAAAGAAACTTTATTTATTCCCAGGGGGCAATTTAAGGCACACAGAGTAGTGCAGAAGACATGAGCCATAAACATTTGAAAAGCCCCTCAGATGTGTTTTTTTCTAGGACAAAGTTGAAAATATAATCTTGGTATGTATATATATGAACCAACAATTTAAGGCAGATTAGCTACATTTGAGATTGAAACTGAAAGTGACATCACATTCCACAGAAAAACTTTGTGACCACAACTATACCTTGGATGATAAGTCTCTTTTTGGACCAGAGCAGTTGTACCCACATTGAACTGTGGCCCTCTGTTTTCTTGTTCAAATAACCCACCAAACCTCCGATTAAGCAGAATTCCACTATGGACCCTTTTCAGACAGTGTCCTTTGCCCCTCTCCAAGATGGTATCCTCACTTCTGCTAGAGCATGAACACATCCTAAAAAAGTTTCTTTTAAAATGAAAGAATGATCCAATCAAGGAGATAATATTTATGACAATGTGGCATTCCAAAAAGGTTTTACATGCTTCACCCGATGTGTTTAGATGGTCTGTTGTATATCACTTTAAGTGTTGTAATATACACTGTTGCCGTTCTAGCCATGGACCTAGTATAGCATTGGAAGAAAATGTTTTTCACTTCATAGATCTCTCAAAACCCAGAAACCAGGTGCTCACCTTCAAGACCCAACCCCAGGCCTGGCTCCAGGGTGGGGCCCTGGCTTCGCCGTACTGGGCGACGTCACGGTCCTTGTTTTCCTCTTCTTCATAAGGGGACCATTGATGGTAGAACCTCAGATCCAGGGGGAACAGTGCGGTTTTTGTCCCAGTCGTGGAACACTACACTAGCTCTATACCCTCTCCAGGGTGCTCAAGGGTTCATGGGAGTTTGCCCAGTTCACATATGCTTTGTGGACTTGGAGAAGGCATTCAACCACGTCCCTTGTGACATCATGTGGGAGGTGTTCGGGAGTATGGGGTCTGGGGCCCTTCGCTAAGGCCTATCCAGTCTCTGTACAACCGGAGCAGGAGCTTGGTTCGCATAACCGACAGTAAGTCAGGAGGTGGTTAGCCATCTCCAGGTCAGGGCAGATAGCCTGCCTTGTCTTGTCTCTTGGTCTTGTTCACGAGTGAGGGAAAGACAGAACATGAGTTGACAGATGGAATGGTGCATCAGCAGCAGCAATGCGGTCGATGTACTGGTCTGTTGTGGTGAAGAAGGAGCTGAGCCGAGAGGCGAAGCACTCGATTTACTGGTCAACCTACATTCCTACTCTCACCTATGGTCATGAGCTTTGGGTCATGACCGAAAGGACAGGATCTCGGATACAAGCGACTGAAATGAGCTTCCTTCGCAGGGTGCCCAGGTGCTCCCTTGGAGATAGAGTGAGGAGCTCAGTCACCCGGGAGGAGCTCAGAGTAGAGCTGCTGCTCCTCCACATCGAGAGGAGCCAGCTGAGGTGGCTTGGGCATCTGTTCCGGATGCCTCCTGAGCGCCTTCTTGGTAAGGTGTTCTGGGTATGTCCCACCAGGAGGAGGCCCAGGGGAAGACCCTGGTTTCAATCCTGCTTGTTCCTGCTCATCGTCCTGTGTTTAAAAACAACAAGTCCACATAGAAGAACATCAATGTGTGGCCCAGTAGAACCATTCCAGGACTGCCTTGAACCAAACAGCAGATTTTCAGAAAAGCAGCTACCAGTGAGGACGGAGTGGACACGGAGAAATATGTGACATCTGTCTGCGGTTATATGAGGAAATGTACTGACGATGTGACCACCACCAGGAGAGTCATCTACCCCAATCAGAAACCCTGGCTGAATGGAGAGGTGTGGCATCTCCTGAAGTCTAGAGATGCAGCTTTCAAGTCAGGAGACACACTGGCACTGAAAGCAGCAAGGAAGGAAGGAAGGAGCTAGATACTGGTATTAAAAGGGCAAAAGCCAGATATGCCCTTAAAATACAGGGTCATTTCTACACCAATGACCCCCGGAGGATGTGGAAGGGCATAAGAACTATAACAGCATACGGAGGGAGAGATGTTGAATCACCTCAGAACCCATCTCTCCCAGATGCCTTCAATACATTCTCTGCTTCCTTTGAGGCCTCTGGTTCACTGAACTATTTATTTAGGTCTCTTATTGGGTAAATTGGCGTAAGTAGTTTTGCATGCTGGCATGCTTGGGTACATATTTTGTTTCTTCATGTAACATGTTGGAATGGCAATAAATTAATCTTGAACCATGAACGTTAAACTTATCTTGTGGTCACTGTTTATTCTGACACTATATTTGCTGCAGTTATTCACATTAGAGTTATGTGAAAACACCACAAAAATACTTTGCTTTAATTTCATTGTAAAAACATTTAACTATTGACAGTCATTGTAGGCCACCTCTTAAATAGCTGATTAAGACTGAGTCATGTCACCTGTAGGCAGGCCCTCAGTTAGTTGTAATTTCTAACTAATGAAAAAAGTCTAATTAAGCAACATGAAATGAGAACAGATCAGTTTGGATTAATGTGTAATATTTGTTTCTACTGTTAAAAAAAAAATTAAATCTCAGTTTATATTTCAATTCTCTCAAAATCCATTTTGAGTTGGAAGAAAAGTAGCTTCATATGATACAGCTGTAGAAAAAAATTTTTTTGTGATAGTGAATACAGGCACTAACACACACTGGTCAGAAAAACTGTATTTAAACTAGATTATCATTAAAAAATTATATCATGTAGGAGAAAATTATATCATTATTGTGAAGTGTTACTTGACATGTCATTCAGTGAGAATAAATTAACCTAGTTTTCCAGTGAGCATGACTTCAGTGGGAGGGGATTATACCTTACAAAACAAAGTGAGAGAGGATATGAAAAAGAAACTTTTTCTTATGTGGTCTACAGCCCACTTCCACATACGTATATGTTTCATTTTGCAGTAGGATTTGAAATAAATAGCTGACAAAAAGTCCCCACCTGGTGTGGTACATTACCCTGCTCTTCACTTTTAATTTGTTTTTAATTCTACCACAAGAAGCAAGTTCTCCTCATCTTAAAAAAGACTTGATACTCTCCATAAAGTCACATAGGAATACACCGTGGTTTTTCAGGTTGGCCCACAGCTCAACTTTCTCTACAAGTTGAGAGTGCATATAGACATCCACATATCCCCAGACATATCCCCCAGATTATTACTGTAGTTCACCTGAAAAACTTTGAAATGGGGAGCCCAGTGATCTGTATCCATGGGGTTCAGTCAGACTCAGCTTGAAAAACTACAATGAGTTTGCTAAAAGATAAACACATGCTTGTAAACAAAGGGCATTAACATTCAGTGTGTTCCCAGGTAAAAGGTAGAGGCCTCAGTACGCTGACATGGAGCAATACCAACTAGATACCAAATAAAGGGAAGGAGAAGCAGGAGTATTATTATATTATTCATAATAAATACTATAAATTCCAGTCTTAGGACTCTGGAAGGAAGCCATAGTACCCCCCCAAAAAAACCAAATAGATACAGAGAGAAATGCAAACTCCACTCAGAAAGGAGTGCACTTATATATATACATATTGGAGGGGATGTGTTCACCCATACAAGTTGTCTAACAGCTCAAGAGAGAAGTGTTTTCCACACTTGAAATTAATGCAATTAAGGCCTTATTCTGTCACTGTGTCTTTTGTTGTCATTACATAATCATTGGTCATACAATGAGGAGATTGCTTCACACTTTGAGGCAGAATGTCCTCACAGGCAATGAAACTGTAAAGAAAATAACAGGATTGGTTTGTGAAGAAAGAAAGAGAACTAGAATCCTTACTGCATTGACAAACTCTGCATCAAGTGGCCATGATTGGGCATGAAATGGCTACTGAATTGCCAGTTTTAAAAAAATGTCAAATGTAATTCTGATATCAGAATGGTGTGGGGAGATTTGGTTTCAAATATTATTCAACAACTAGATAAACATTTTGTGTGAAGTATACTTGCACCTTTACAATTAGTTATATTATACTGTTCCACTGCCATAACTTGTTGGTAGCAATCCCTTTTTTTGCATTATAAGACACATGGCAGTTTTCAGGGTTCCTTGCAATTTTAAATTCAATTCATCCTATTGTTAAGGTTTTTAAGACAATATATAAAAATGATGACGCCCTGATTGTATTAAATATTATTGAATTAGTGGAAGAAATAGTATTTTATTACTTTCTCTTTGCCTCAGTCTACTCAATATTCAGTTCTTGTTTGTTTGTATTCATATCTACTGAATCTGCCTGTGCACTATACTTGCTATCAACCTTTAATTTTTCTTTCACTATACACAAGCTAAGTCATATTCTGGACCTGACTTTGGTTTTCCTGTGTATGATACCCTAACTTCCTTCCTTAAACCATCCGCTTGCTGTTTTTCACACATGCTTTTGACAAGCTTCTTTTGCCTTTCATTTGCCCTCCTTAGATACATGAAGTACTGTAAGTTCAATCTTTATGTTTTAAAATGCAAAAATAGAGGCAATGTCTTGGTATTATTCCTGGGGCTCTATTTTTAGTTTACATAACGTAGCACAGGTAGACATTGTGCCTACAGCTTTCTTTCCATCTTAGGGGAATAGAGTACTGCTACTGCATGACTCATACAACAATGTCAACCACATAAAAAGGTGGAAGAAGGCTTCAGGTTGATGATTCAGTGAAGATAACGGGGGTTGAAAAGCAGGGGTAAAACCCCATGTCTTGCATTTTTAGTTTAATTCCATTTTCAACCCCTGGAAAATGAAAATCATGCCAGCAAAAATGTTTGCCAATAAAATTCGTTTGGTTAGTAATAGTTTTGGGCATCTAGTCAAAATCTGTCTAATTTAATATCTGGGAAATATAGGCTTTTTTGTATCTATTGGTGACTAAAGATCTGGAAGGATCACCATGACCTATCACTATTCTTGGACCTCTGCTATTTAATGTGTACATTCTTGACCATTCTTGACAATCCAGAGTGGGGACCAGGACGCAGAGACTTTCCTTAGAGCCGCCCCCTCAAACCACATAGAGATTGTGTCTACTCCTAGCTCCTAGGCCATCTAAATCAAATAAATCAGAAGTTAACACAAGAAGAGTTATTCAGAAAAACCTAATAAAAATTAAGACCACTCCTCTTATTGAACAGAAAAACAGAACAGTCAGATGTGGATTATTAAATATCAGGTCTCTTTCATCTAAATCTCTGTTAGTAAATGATTTGATAACTGATCACCAAATTAACTTACTCTGTATTACTGAAAACTGGCTGCAGCAGGATGAATATGTCAGTCTGAATGAATCAACCCCACTTAGTCATAGAAATTGTCATGTTCCTTGAAGCACAGGTCAAGGTGGAGGAGTAGCTGCAATCTTCCACTCAAAGTTATTATTAAACTTTCATCCTCAGAACAATTATAACTCATTTGAGAGCCTCACCCTTAGCCTCTCACATCTGAATTGGAAAACACAAAAGCCAGTTCTACTTGTCACTGTGTACTGTCCACCTGTCCCTTACTCAGAGATTTTAACTGAATTTCCAGACTTCCTATCTGCTTTAGTGCTTAGTTCAAATAAAGGCATTATAGTGGGATATTTTAACATTCATGTAGATGTTGAAAATAATAGTCTCAGCACTGCATTTAATTCAATTTTAGATTAAATTGGTTTCACTCAAAATGTTAATAAATCCACCCACTGTTTCAATCACACCCTTGATCTTGTTCTGACATATGGCATCGAAATTCAACATTTAATAGTTTTTCCCCAAAATCCTATTTTGTCAAATCATTCTTTAATAACTTTTGAATTTAAGATGACGGATCATGCAGCATTCGGAACAAAATTCCACTATGGTAGATGTTTATCTGACAATGCTGTTAATAAATTTAAAAAAAGGTTTCATCTTTATTTACATCTATGCCATGTGCTAACACAGTGGAGGGCAGCTGCCTCAATCCCACTCCCTATCAAATTGATCATGTTGTTGACAGTGCTGCTGTACCCTCACTGCGTGAAATGCTTGATACTGTGGCCCCTCTGAAAAAGAGGTTAGTGAATCAGAGGAGATTAGCCCCATGGTATAATTTACATATTCGTACCGTAAAGCAGGCATCACAAAGACTGGAAAGGAAGTGGCGTTCCACAAATTTAGAGGAAATTTTTCTAGCCTGGAAAAACATATAAAAAAAAGCTCTCCATAAACCCAGAACTGCATACTATTCATCACTAATAAAGGAAAATAAAAACAATGCCAGGTTTCTTTTCAGCACTGTAGCCAGGCTGACAAAAAGTCACAGCTCTGTTGAGCCCAGTGTTCCCTTAGCTCTCAGCAGTGATGAATTTATGAGTTTGTTTACAAATAAAATCACAACTATTAGAGATAAAATTCAACAGATGCTTCCTATACCTGCAATAAATGAATCTTCTACTACAGTAGCTCTTGAATCATCTAAGACCTCAGTTATGTTTAGATGGCTTCTATTCAATTCAATTCTATTCTATTTGTATTTATTATTTGTATAGCGCTAAATCACAATACAAATCACTTCAAGGCACTTTACAAAAACAAAAAAACCAACAAATCCCTTATGAGCAAGCACTTGGCGACAGTGGAGAGGAAAAACTCCCTTTAATGGAAGAAAAAACCTCCAGCAGAACCAAGCTCAGTTTGGGCGGCCATCTGCCTCGACCGGTTGGGGTGAGTGCACCGATGGTCCTCGGGCAGTCTAGTCCTATAGCAGCATAACTAAGAGATGGTTCAGGGTTACCTGAAGCCAGCCCTAACTATACACTTTGTCAAAAAGGAAGGTTTTAAGTCTAGCCTTAAAAGTACAGAGAGTGTCTGCCTCCTGAACCCAGACTGGGAGCTGGTTCCACAGGAGAGGAGCTTGATAGCTAAAGGCTCTGCCTCCCATTCTACTTTTGGAAACTCTGGGAACCACAAGTAGACCTGCACTCTGACAGCGAAGTGGTATATTAGGATAATATGGTACTATGAGGTCTTTAAGGTATGAAGCAGCTTGATCATGAAGGGATTTGTATGTGAGGAGAAGGATTTTAAATTCTATTCTGTATTTTACAGGGAGCCAATGAAGAGAAGCTAATATAGGAGAGATATGATCTCTCTTGCTAGTTCCTGTCAGGACTCCGGCTGCAGCATTCTGCTTTTTATGGAGATACTGGCACATCCACATAGTAATGAATTACAGTAATCTAGCCTTGAGGTAACAAATGCATGGACTAGTTTTTCTGCACCAATTTGAGACAGGATGTTCCTAATTTTGGCAATGTCGCGCAGGTGAAAGAAGGCAGTTCTAGAGATTTGTTTTATGTGTGAGTTAAAGGACATGTCCTGGTCAAAAATAACTCCAAGGTTTTTCACAGTACTGCTGCAGGCCAGGGCTATGCCATCTAAAGTAGCTATAATTTTAGAAAAGTTATTTCTGAGGTTTTTAGGCCCGAATACAATAACTTCTGTTTTCTCGGAATTTAAAAGTAGAGAGTTACTGGTCATCCAGGCCTTTATGTCAGTTAGACACGCTTGAAGTCTGGTTAACTGGTTTGTGTTAACAGGTTTAAAGTGCCCCCTCCTTGAACCGCCACCTTATCGTGGTGGAGGGGTTTGAGTGCCCGTATGATCCTAGGAGCTATGTTGTCTGGGGCTATATGCCCCTGGCAGGGTCTCCCAAGGCAAACAGGTCCTAGGTGACGGACCAGACTAAGAGCGGTTCAGTGACCTCTTATGGAAAGACAAACGAGGACCGTGACGTCGCCCAGCATGGCGAAGCCGGGGCCCCACCCTGGAGCCAGGCCTGGGGTTCGGGGCCCCCCCCATGGGGCCCAACCGGGCAAAGCCCGAAAGAGCGACGTGGGGCCGCCCTTCTGTGGACCCACCACCCGCAGGAGGATCCGTAAGGGGCCGGTGCATAGTGGATCGGGCAGTGGTCGAGGACGGGGACCTCTGCGTCCCGATCCCTGGATGCTGAAACTGGCTCTAGGGACATGGAATGTCACCTCACTGGGAGGGAAGGAGCCTGAGCTTGTGCGGGAGGTCGAGCGGTACTGACTAGAGATAGTCGGGCTCAGCTCCACGCACAGCCTGGGCTCTGGAACCCAGCTCCTTGAGAGGGGCTGGACTCTCTTCTACTCTGGAGTTGCTCGCGGTGAGCGGTGTCGAGCTGGTGTGGGCTTGCTCATAGCTCCCCAGCTCAGCCGTAACGTGTCGTAAAGGGTCGTTTCCCTGCGCCTTCGGGTCGGGGATAGGTCTCTCACTGTTGTTTCGGCCTATGGGCCGAACAACAGTTTGTCCATAACGAACACCATGTTCAAGCATAAGGGTGTCCATCAGTGCTCATGGCACCAGGACACCCTAGGCCGGAGGTCAATGATCGACTTTGTAGTCGTGTCATCTGACCTTCGGCCGTATGTCTTGGACACTCGGGTAAAGTGAGGGGCAGAGCTGTCAACTGATCACCACCTGGTGGTGAGTTGGATCCGCTGACGGAGGAGGAAGCGGGACCGGGTCCCTCGTGACATCCTGTGGGAGGTGCTCCAGGAGTATGGGGGTCCGGGGCCCTCTGCTGGGGGCTACCCAGTCTCTGTACAAACGGAGCAGGAGCTTGGTTCGCATTGCCGGTTGTAAGTCAGATCTGTTCCCAGTACACGTTGGACTCCGGCAGGGCTGCCCTTTGTCACCGGTTCTGTTCATTACTTTTATGGACAGAATTTCTAGGCGAAGCCAGGGGCCGGAGGGAGTCCAGTTCGGAGGATTTCATCTCTGCTTTTTGCAGATGATGTTGTCCTGTTGGTTCCATCGATCCAAGATCTCCAGCGTACGCTGGGGCGGTTTGCAACCGAGTGTGAAGCGGCTGGGATGAGAATCAGCACCTCCAAGTCCGAGGCCATGGTACTGAATCGGAAAAAGGTGGTTTGCCATCTCCAGGCCAGGGGAGAGATCCTGCCTCAAGTGGAGGAGTTTAAGTATCTCGGGGTCTTGTTCATGAGTGAGGGAAGGACAGAACGTGAGATTGAGAGACGGATCGGGGCATCGGCAGCAGTAATGCGGTCGGCGTACCGGTCCGTTGTGGTGAAGAAGGAGCTGAGCCGAGAGGCGAAGCACTCGATTTACCGGTCAATCTACGTTCCTACTCTCACCTATGGTCATGAGCTCTGGGTCATGACCGAAAGAACGAGATCGCAGATACAAGCAGCCGAAATGAGCTTCCTCCACAGGGTGGCCGGGCGCTCCCTTAGAGATAGGGTGAGGAGCTCGGTCACCCGGGAGGAGCTCGGTGTAGAGCCGCTGCTCCTCCACATCGAGAGGAGTCAGTTGAGGTGGCTCGGGCATCTGTTTCGGATGCCTCCTGGGCGCCTTCCTGGGGAGGTGTTCCGGGCATGTCCCACCGGGTGGAAGACCCAGGACACGCTGGAGGGACTATGTCTCCCGGCTGGCCTGGGAACGCCTCGGTGTCCCCCCAGAAGAGCTGGAGGAAGTGTCCAGGGAGAAGGAAGTCTGGGTATCCCTGATTCGGCTACTGCCCCCGCGACCCGGCCCTGGATAAGCGGTAGAAGATGGATGGATGGATGGATGGATGGATGATTTAATAGATAGATACAACTGAGTGTCATCTGCATAGCAGTGGTAATTCATAGAGCTTCCTAATGACAGCCTAAAAGAAGCATGTACAGGGTGAACAGAATCGGTCCTAGCACAGAGCCTTGTGGAACTCCATAACTAACTTTTGTACGTGTGGAAGGTTCATCATGGACATGAACAAACTGGAATCTGTCCGATAAATAGGATTGGAACCATTTTAACGCTGTTCCTCTGATACCAGTCACATGCTCCAGTCTCTGTAATAAGATGTTGTGGTCAATAGTGTCGAATGCAGCACTAAGGTCTAGGAGGACAAGTATAGAAACATGTCCATTATCTGAGGCTAAGAGAAGATCGTTGGTGACTTTTAACAGTGCTGTTTCTGTACTATGATGTGCTCTAAATCCTGATTGAAAATCTTCAAATAGTTCATTCCTGTGTAAGTGGTCTGATAGTTGCTTAGCAACAGCTTTTTCTAGGATTTTAGAAATAAATGGTAGGTTGGATATTGGTCTATAATTAGCTAAGACCCCTGGATCAAGACTAGGCCTTTTGAGTAAGGCTTTGATTACTGCAGTCTTAAAGGCCTGTGGTACATAACCTGATACTAAGTCTAATAAAGATGAGTTAATTAATGGCAGGGTGTCTTTAAGCAGTCAAGTCGGGATGGGGTCTAAGACAGTGATTCTTAACCATGGGGCTGCGGCCCATTCTTGGGCCACGAGCGCCAAATAGTGGGCCGCAAAAAACTTTCAGTTCTGCACCAGTGGGCCGCAAGGGCCGCGGGACTACAATGCAGCTTCCCACCACTTGGTGGCAGTGAGTCGTCAGCCAGTTGTTTAACACGCTTCAATAAGCAGCAGCAGAAGAAGTCAGTTCCAAACTTTTGGCGGAAGATATGGAGAAGTTTTTAAAACTTAAATTAAGATGAAAGTGGTGCCAGTGTGGGATAACGCTATCCAACGAAGCACTGAAGCCTTCAAAATTAAGGCGACATCTAGAAACCAAACACTCAAAGCTAGTTGGAAAGCCGGTTGATTTTTTTAAGAGAAAAGAAAATGGGCTTCAGATACAGAGAAGATCTATCGTGTCACTGACTGGCGACGCTAAATGTGCTTTGAAGGCCAGCTACCTCGTAGCCAGAGACATGTGGCGCAGAGTAAGAAAGCGTTCACCATAGCAGAGGAATTGGTTCTGCCTGATGCTGTGGACATGTGCCGCGAGATGATCGGGGAGGCTACTGCAAAGAAGCTGAAGACCTTCCCACTGTCAAACGACACTGTTAGTCACCGTATTGCTGACATGGCCTCAGACATACAGCATCAGCTTTTGGAGAGAATAGAAAATAACCAATTTTTCTCTTTGCAACTAGACGAGTCGACTGATGTCACAAATGCTGCACTGCTGCTGGTTTTTGTTCACTATCGCTGGGACAGTAGTTTGCAAGAAGACATGCTATTTTGTGGAGAGCTACCAACTCAAGCTACAGCTGAGGAATGTTTCCGCTGCACGGATAACTACTTCACTGAGAATGGCCTGGACTGGCAGAACTGTGTTGGAGTGTGCAGTGACGGTGCAGCGTCAATGACTAGCAGGCAGCGAGTTCCACGAGGTGATGGATGTAAGTGTGAAAACCATCAACTTCATTAAAAATAATGCTGTGAACTCCAGATGTTTTGCTAAACTTTGTGAGGGCATGGGAGCAGATCATGTTCAGCTGCTCTATCACAGTGAGGTGAGATGGCTCTCAAGAAGACTTGTCCTGAAGCGATTGTTTGAGCTGAGGAATGAGGTTTTCTCTTTTCTCACTGAGAGAAAATCTCCTCTTGCACATTACTATACCAACACCAAGTTCACAGCTAAACTTGCCTACTTCTGTGACATTTTTTCTCTGCTGAACCAGCTGAACATCTCACTTCAAGGGAGAAATAGCAACATGTTTTTTGTTGCAGACAAAGTTCAAGCTTTCAAGAGGAAACTTGCTTTGTGGACTACGAGGGCCCAGGAAGAGAGAATGGACATGTTTCCACTTTTGTCTGGCATTTTGGAAAACTCCCCTCAGGTGAAGATCAGTCATTCAGTCTGTCAGCACCTCTCACAACTGGCAGAGAAATTTAATGAATACTTTCCTGAGGATCCCGGAGAGGGACACACGTGGGTTGTGGACCCATTTTCAGTGGATCCCACTGAAAATGATGTTGCTTTGCCCTCACATCTGGAATCACAGCTTCTGGAAGTTTCCACTGACAGCACTTTAAAGGGGCAGTCGGGAAAACTGGACCTAGGTTCCTTCTGGATTGTTGTGTCAAAGGAGTGCCCACGTCTAGCACTGAGGGCTGTGAAACTCCTTCTCCCATTCACGGCTACATACCTGTGTGAATCAGGGTTCTCCATTGTGGCCACAACTAAGACCAAAGCTCGCAACAGACTCAGAGCATCACTGGAGGCTACCCTGAGAGTGAGCCTTTCCCCCATTCCACCCAGACTGGATCTGATCATGTCTGAGAGGCAGGCCCAAGTGTTTCATTAAGAGGCGAACATAAATTGGGAGTTGTAGCATGTTAAAAAAATCACACACTCACTGTTGTGACTGTTATTGTTCATTTGTCACAGATTTAGAGAGTAACTTCTAGTTCTGCCATGCAAAAATTAAGACTGCTAAATTGCCAAATTAAGGCAATATTTAATTTGCACTTTATTTAAATTTCATTTACAGTTTATTTATTTAATTTCAAACTTTTATTTTAAATGTATTTATTTTATTACCACAGAATTTTATTTATCAGAATTTCTCTTCAGTTTTTTGAGTATCTAAATATTTTTGGAATTCTGATTTATGTGTTAATAAGCTTGACTTGAGCCTTTATAATTGTTCTTGTAGCAACTTGATTTGTTATAATTGCTAGCCTGTTCAGTGCTGTTGTAATGTGTTGCATACACGATAGAAAATAAATGTCTTTGAGATGATCACAGTGTATCATATTATTTATTTCACAAGGTTTTAGCTTGTTAAACCTTAAGTGGACTTGATTTAGTTATTAAATACAAACCAAGACTCAGATCAATTGAAATTAAAGTGTTAATATTTGAATGGGCCCCGGGCCACTTTGTACTGGGAAAATTGGGCCCCGGGGTCAAAATGGTTAAGAACCGCTGGTCTAAGAGACACGTTGACGATTTCGATGAAGCAACTACTGATGTAAATTCAGAAAGATCTATGGGAGAGAAGCAGTCTAAACATAACTGAGGTCTTACAGATGATTCAAGAGCTACTGTAGTAGAAGATTCATTTATTGCAGGTATAGGAAGCATCTGTTGAATTTTATCTCTAATAGTTGTGATTTTATTTATAAACAAACTCATATATTCATCACTGCTGAGAGCTAAGGGAACACTGGGCTCAACAGAGATGTGACTTTTTGTCAGCCTGGCTACACTGCTGAAAAGAAACCTGGGATTGTTCTTATTTTCCTCTATTAGTGATGAATAGTATGCAGTTCTGGCTTTACAGAGAGCTTTTTTACATGTTAATAGACTGTTTTTCCAGGCTAGAAAAATTTCCTCTAAATTTGTGGAACGCCACTTCCTTTCCAGCCTTCGTGATGCCTGCTTTAAGGTACGAATATGTAAATTATACCATGGGGCTAATCTCCTCTGATTCACTTTCTTTTTCAGAGGGGCCACAGTATCAAGTGTTTCACGCAGTGAGGTTACAGCACTGTCAATAATATGATCAATTTGAAAGGGAGTGGGATTGAGGCAGCTGCCCTCCACTGTGTTCAGCCTTGGCATAGATGAATTCATTTTCTTAAATTTATTAACAGCGTAGTCAGATAAACATCTGCTGTAGTGGAATTTTCTTCCAAATGCTGCATGATCCATCATCTTAAATTCAAAAGTTACTTGATCTGACAAAATAGGATTTTGGGGAAAAACTATTAAATGTTCGATTCCAATGCCTAGCTCAGAACAAGATCGAGGGTGTGATTGAAACAGTGGGTGGGTTTATTAACATTTTGAGTGAAACCAATTGAATCTAAAATAGAATTAAATGCAGTGCTGAGAATTCAGTTAAAAACTCTGAGTAAGGGACAGGTGGACAGTACACAGTGACAAGTAGAACTGGTTTTTGTGTTTTCCAGTTTGGATGTGAGAGACTAAGAGTGAGGCTCTGAAATGAGTTATAATTGTTCTGAGGATGAAAGTTTAATAATAACTTTGAGTGGAAGATTGCAGCTACTCCTCCACCTCGACCTGTGCTTTGAGGAACATGATAATTTTTATGACTGAGGGGGGTTCAGACTGACATATTCATCCTGCTGTAGCCAGGTTTCATTAAGACAGAGTAAGTCAATTTGGTGATCAGTTATCAAATCATTTACTAACAGAGATTTAGATGAAAGAGACCTGATATTTAATAATCCACATCTGACTGTTCTGTTTTTCTGTTCAATAGGAGGAGTGGTCTTAATTTTTATTAGGTTTTTATGAATAACTCCTCTTCTGTTAACATCTGATTTATGTCATTTATATGTTCGAGGGGCAGACACAATCTCTATGTGGTTTGAGGAGTGCGACGGCTCTAAGGAAACTGCAGAGAGGAGTTTTAGACTGAGTCTCTGCGTCCCGGTCCCCACTCTGGATTGACAGCCTTTAGGTTGGCTAATAAATTCGGCCAGATTTCTAGAGATGAGAGCTGCACCATTCAAAGTGGGATGGATGCCGTCTCTCGCTACGAGACCAGGTTTTCCCCAGAAAGTGGCCCAGTTGTCTATGAAGCCCACATCGTTTTCTGGACACCACCTAGACAGCCAGCGACGGAACGACGACATGCGGCTAAACATGTCATTGCTGGTCAGATTGGGGAGGGGTCCAGAGAAAACTACGGAGTCCGACATTAATTTAGCAAAGTTACACACCGACTCAACATTAATTTTAGTGACCTCCGATTGGCGTAATCGGGTGTCATTGCTGCCGACGTGAAACAGTTTTTCCATATTTACGATTAGCCTTAGCCAGCAGCTTCAGATTTGACTCGATATCACCCGCTCTGGCCCCAGGAATACATTTGACTATAGTTGCTGGTGTCTCTAGCTTCACGTTTCTGACTATGGAATCGCCAATTATCAGAGTCGGTTTCTCAGCGGGTGTGTCGCTGAGCGGGGAAAATCTATTAGAAACGTGAACAGGCAGGTGATGAGCCTCCCATAGTGTCTCTTAGACCCCATCCCGACTAGACTGCTTAAAGACACCCTGCCATTATTTAACTCATCTTTATTAGAGTTAGTAAATTTATCTCTAGTATCAGGCTACGTACCACAGGCCTTTAAGACTGCAGTAATCAAACCTTTACTCAAAAAGCCTAGTCTTGATCCAGGAGTCTTAGCTAATTATAGACCAATATCGAACTTACCATTTATTTCTAAAATTCTGGAAAAAGCTGTTGCTAAGCAGCTATCAGACCACTTACACAGGAATGAACTATTTGAAGATTTTCAATCAGGATTTAGAGCACATCATAGTACAGAAACAGCACTGTTAAAAGTCACCAACGATCTTCTATTAGCCTCCGATAATGGACATGTTTCTATACTTGTCTTCCTAGACCTTAGTGCTGCATTCGACACCATTGACCACAACATCTCATTGCAGAGATTGGAGCATGTCACTGGTATCAGAGGAACAGCATTAAAATGGTTCCAATCCTATTTATCAGACAGATTCCAGTTTGTTCATGTCCATGATGAACCTTCCACATGTACAAAAGTTAGTTATGAAGTTCCACAAGGCTCTGTGCTACGACCGATTCTGTTCACCCTGTGCATGCTTCCTTTAGGCTATGTTATTAGGAAGTACTCTGTCTATTACCACTGCTATGCAGATGACACTCAGCTGTATCTATCTATGAAACCTATTAACACAAACCAGTTAACCAGACTTCAAGCGTGTCTAACTGACATAAAGGCCTGGGTAACCAGTAACTTTCTACTTTTAAATTCTGAGAAAACAGAAGTTATTGTATTTGGGCCCAAAAACCTCAGAAATGACTTTGCTGAAATTATAGCTACTTCAGATGGCATAGCCCTGGCCTCCAGCACTACTGTGAAAAACCTTGGAGTTATTTTTGATCAGGACATGTCCTTTAATTCACACATAAAACAAATCTCTAGAACTGCCTGTGCAACATTTCCAAAATTAGGAACATCCTGTCTTAAAATAATGCAGAAAAACTAGTCTATGCATTTGTTACCTCAAGGCTAGATTACTGTAACTCATTACTATCTGGATGTCCCAGTATCTCCATAAAAAGCCTCCAGTTAATTCAGAATGCTGCAGCCAGAGTCCTGACAGGAACTAGCAAGAGAGATCATATTTCCCCTATATTAGCTTCTCTTCATTGGCTCCCTGTAAAATACTGAATAGAATTTAAAATCCTTCTCACATATAAATCCCTTCATGATCAAGCTCCTTCATACCTTAAACACCTTATATTATCCCAATAGACCAAAGAGTTTCCAAAAAGCAGAATGGGAGGCAGGGCCTTTAGCTATCAAGCTCCTCTCCTGTGGAACCAGCTCCCAGTCTGGGTTCAGGCGGCAGACACTGTTCGTACTTTTAAGGCTAGACTTAAAACCTTCCTCTTTGACAAAGCGTGTAGTTAGGGCTGACTTCAGGTAACCCTGAACCATCCCTTAATTATGCTGCTATAGAACTAGACTGCCCAAGAACCATCGGTGCACTGAGCTCCCCTACCCTAACCCTAACACTCTCTTCCCTTCCCCTCTCTTCCTCTCCTCCCCTCTCACATGTATATTCCACCATTGAATGTCACTAACCCTGTGCTCTCTCTCTCTCCCCTAGTTTGTGCTCTCTCCCTCTCTCTCTGTTCTCTCTCTGTACCTTCTGCAGGTGTCCCTGGTCCTGGAGCTGTATATCGCTGATGTGCAGTTACTGGCCCCACCAACCTGCAGTGTCTATTTGTTTATTGTTGCTCTTCTTTTCTCTCTGCTCTATCCACTTACCCCAACCGGTCGAGGCAGATGGCCGACCAAACTGAGCTCGGTTCTGCTGGAGGTTTTTTCTTCCATTAAAGGGACTTTTTCCTCTCCACTGTCGCCAAGTGCTTGCTCATAAGGGAATTGTTGGGTTTTTTGTTTTTGTAAAGTGCCTTGAAGTGATTTGTATTGTGATTTAGCGCTATACAAATAAAATTGAATTGAATATGTTAATTGCTAGTAAGGATTACACATAAAGAAAATTTTAAACATTTTAAACATACTAATATGCTAATATGCTTTTGCAAAATAACACATGTAGCGAATATGAATACATATATGTATTGAACATGAAGGTTTATTATGTCTGGTTTATGAATTATGAATATAATAAACCATCTTCACCAGATCCTTTGATGGCGAAACTAGTCAATAATTAACAATACGGGATATCAGTCTATAATCTGAGGGTTCCCCGATTCAGTGACGTATTTGCTGTGGGAAAAACACCAATGAAGCCAGTTACAGATGCACAGATGACTTTTAAAGATTTATTCAGCTATTTACAATATATACATGCTATTTAAATAGGGGGAAATGGAGGGAGAACTGATCAGAGAAACTAGATGAATTAACTAAAAAAACATAACAGTCTAACAGTAGGTTGTTTGCAGTGGTGGAAAAGAAATCTTAAAATTAATTTATATTCTGTGTTTGAGTCTGAGGTTTAAACACAATTTTTTTGGAGGAAGCTCTAAGTAGTTAACTATGGAGACCAACTGAGATTAGTGCAAGACAACCAGCACAGCTGTGAGTTACTTGCTTGACCTCGCACAGAGGCTCAGTTTGTTCCATTCTGGGCTGGTCCGACTGCAGTCTGCTGATGGGTTTCAAGGAGAGACGTAAGCGTTCCCAAAGTCCTCAGCTGCAGGCCTGGAGTTCGTTCATCGCCTTTCCTCGCTCTCCATCTGGCCGCTGCAGGGTTGTCCCATGGAGTTTGATTGACGTAAGATGGTCAGCTGGAGGTGAGCTGTTTGCTGCTGGACAGCCACATGCAGGGAAGATGTCTTTGGGTCCTTAGGTCTCTCCTCTGCGTAGGCAGTAAAAGCAGTCTCTACCTCATTGTTCTGCCAGTGCCCTCTTCCTGAGGGTCTTGTTCCTCAGAAAAAGAGAGAGGGTCTCAGGGAGTCTGCAGGTCTCTGGAAATCTGTAAAACTCTCTCTGAATCTGTCTGGAACTCTGTCAGGAACTCTGTTCAGCGTGTGCTGTCTTTTTGTGTGTTGCAGGAATCCATCTGGTTAATCCAGGAGGTGCTTGACACAATGTGATTGGTCACAATGTGATCACAACAGTCCCCCTGGTCTGTGTGAATCAAGGGACTGTTTTCTTATAAATGTTGTAAGTTTTAAGAATGTTTTTCTAAGATGGGAACAATAATTTCTTTTTCCGCCAAAGTTTCCAACAAAGTTCAAACACATGATAAACTTAGTAACTAATCAGAGTCAATAGTTCATCAACAACATAAATGAAAATCTATAAAACTTCACATAGTTATATGGATTAACCACAAGCATGAATGACAGATAAACAATAGCACAGCTTCAATATCCCACCGTAGTCTGACAGCAATGCTCTGTACAAGTCTGGACACACGTTACATATTTAGCAATCAAAGCAGAAATAAAACAAGAAACAAGACAAGTTCATAAGTCATTGAAGTTTCAGGTCCTTTCTGAAAGGGAGTAGTTTTAAGGTATTCATGGCTGGGTGTAAGCAGGGTAGTTTCTTGGTCAAGAGGGGTTCTCTCAGTAAAAGATGGTGGTCTGCTCTTTGTCAAATGGAGTCTTGACAGTGCAGTATCAGGTGGAGAGCCCTGTACCACTTTCCTGTTGTTTACATTAGTAGGTCACTAAAAGTGTTAGAGCCATAAGTCCATAAGTCTTGGAATGTGAACATTTCTCCTGCCTTAGGTCTGCTACACTCACAATATGTAAAACTAACTCAAACTTTGTCTAAACTATGAAAAATAGCATCAGGCCAATACTACACGAAAGTATGTGTTTACATACAGTACACTCAGCCCTCTGCTGTAACTATCTTTATTTCTTTCATTTTTGCTCTACTAAGGATGTTATCTGAAGCAAAAGTGAAGCAATGAACTTGCTGACCTTATCCCAATGAGGAAATGAAAATACAAGCCATTCCAGGGGGTTAGAAATGACTTCAATCACATGGTGGACCAGTTGACACAATTTGAGATAATGTGATAGTTTTGGAAAAAACAGAAACACCAGAATTATGCAACAGTGGCTGTATAATGAGGCAATACAGAATTCTTGTTGAATTTTATCTGGGTGAGGCACACAGAACAGGAGAGAAGGAGGTGTGTGAAAAGGACGGGAGTTTTGTAGAGGTGGAACAAACCAGGTAGAACGAAGGTCTACATGTTCCTCTTTCCTTTTTCAATCAAACCTCTGAACTGTTGTGTATTCAAAATGTTTGAATACACTGCAACACAAAAATATTTTCACATTTGTGGCAGAGTGGTATATCACAATAATTTCACCCATACAGTTACTGCTAATATTTTGGACTGAAACTGTAAATAAATTCCATATTCTGTACAAATATTTACTGATTGATAATGCTTTATTTTAAACATCTCTAAATATAAAAGTGAAAGAAATTCTGATGGTGAAGTAGAAAATCCTCAAAAAAAACAGTCATGTCACTGGACTGTCATGGGATCCTACAGCATTATTCCACTGCTTCAAATAAGTACTTCAAATAATGCTACAGCTGGAACATTAATTTATATTTTCATTTAATGAAATTTTATAATTCCCATAAAAAATAAATTTATAAATAAATTTTAGGAACAGGGGCAGCATGGTAGCTGAGTGGTTAGCACTGTTGCCTCACAGCAAGAAGGTCGTGGGTTTGCAACCCGGCCTTTCTGTGTGGAGTTTGCGTGTTCTCCCCGTGCTTGCGTGGGTTTACTCCGGGTACTCCTGTTTCCTCCCACAGTCCAAAAACATGCATGTTAGGTTGACTGATGAATCTAAATTGCCCGTAGGAGTGAGTGTGAGTGTGTGAGGTTGTCTGTCTTTGTGCGTCTCTATGTGGCCCTACGACGGACTGGTGACCTGTTCAGGGTGTACCCCTGCCTTTCACCTGAGAGAGAGCTGGGATAGGCTGTGACCCCAGCCTTCAGGAAAAAGCGGGTATAGAAAATGGATGGATGGAATTTTAAGAATACTTATGTTGCCAAATATAAAAGACAAAATGTAAACCTGCACTATCACCCTTAACAGTTAGAACATAATTTTGGCTTTATAGCCCAGAGATTCTTAACCTTAATTAAAGTGAAACACAGCTAATGCATTTTCATATGTGCTAAAGGGTTTTGACCTTGCACTTTCTAAAGTCGTGATTAGCTTGTGAGTTTAAAAAACATGAAGTCAAACAAAATGGAATTGATGGATACAAAACCATATTTAAAACAAGAGTATATATTGAATTTATGTTCATTAGATGGTAGGACTAAAATGTGGCTCTATACTTTCCCATAGCATAGTTAGATTGAGAACTGTGAAGGCCATAGCGTTTAATTTACAGCAACCTTTAGGTGACCTCTTGTGGCATGGACAAAATACTGATTTTTCTCCAATATTTTTGCCAGTCTTTTTAAGCGGCCACACTTGAGTGTGAGTGCCCAATAATGTCCAATCTCATAAGCTAAACAGGGCCATGCCTGGTTAGTACTCGGAAGACCAGGGACCATGGGATTTTATTATTGCTTTTGGAACATTATGTTTCCTATCTTCCATATCGTTGGCTGTAGTAACACCAAACTCAACAAAACAGTTAAAAAAAAAAACAGTTTTACTTGTCATTGTGTACCGTCCACCTGCGCCTTACTCAGAGTTCTTAACTGACTTTCTAGACTTCCTATCTGATTTAGTGCTTAGTTCAGATAAAGTCATTGTAGAGGGAGATTTTAACATTCATGTAGATGTTAAAAATAATAGTCTCAGCAATGCATTTAATTCAATATTAGATTCAATTGGTTTCACTCAAAATGTTAATAAGCCCACCCATTGTTTTAATCACATCCTTGATCTTGTTCTAACTTATGGCATTGAAATTAAACATCTAATAGTTTTTCCCCAAAATCCTCTTTTGTCGCATCTTTAATAACTTTTGAATTTAAGATAATGAATCATGCAGCCTTTGGATGCCAATGCTGTTAATACATTTAAGAAAATGATTCCATCTTTATTTATATCTATGCCATGTGTGTCACGGTTCGGTCAGGCTCCCCCCTCAGACAATCACTTCAATCCGCTTCACCTGAGTCCTCACCACGATCACCTGCACCTCATTACCACAGCCACAGATATAAGCACTCTCCTCATTCCCCGCATTGTCCGATCTCGTAAATACGAAGTGGACCTTACTCCCGCACGCATAGCAACAAATACGATTCTCCTTTTCCAGTTCAGAATCAGAATCAGAATCAGAATCAGAATGAGCTTTATTGCCAAGTGAGTGTGCACACACACACAAACACAAGGAATTTGTTTTGGTACAAGGGGGGTACTCCAGTGCAAACAGACATAAATACAAATGCTACAAAGGATCAAACAGTAAACAGAAATGCTACAGAAATGCTACAAATGAAGGGGAACTAATTGGTGTGCAAAGAGCAAAAAGGTGCCAGTGTCATAGTGCAGGTGGTGGAAGGGAATGGTGGAGAGCTAAGAGTTTAAGAGTTGGATGGCCTGAGGGAAGAAGCTTCCTTTGTGCCGGGCTGTCTTGATGTTTGGAGCTCTGAAGCGCCGGCCAGAGGGTAAGAGCTGGAAGAGGTGGTGGCTCGAGTGGGTGGCATCCAGTGTGATTTTCTGAGCTCTTTTTCTCACTCTGGAGGTGAACAGGTTTTGGAGGGTGGGGAGGGGAACACCGATGACCTTCTCAGCGGTCCGAACTGTCATCTGGAGTCTTCGGATGTCTGATTTAGAGGCGGAGCTAAACCAGACAGCGATGGAGGAGCACAGGACAGACTCGATGACTGCTGAGTAGAACTGGGTCAGCAGTGTCTGTGGCGCAGGAAGTACAATCTCTGCTGGGCCTTTTTCACATTGGAGTCGATGTGCAGGCTCCACTTCTGGTCCTGAGAGATGGTGGTGCCCAGGAACCTGAATGACTCTACTGATACTACAGTGCTGTTCATGATGGTGAGAGGGGGGTGGGTGGGAGCATTTCTTCTGAGGTCCACAACCATCTCCACTGTTTTGAGCGTCTTTAGCTCCACGTTGTTGTGACTGCACCAGAAAGCCAGCTGCTCCACCTCCTGTCTGTATGCAGACTCTACACTGTCCTGGATGAGACCAGACAGTGGTGTCATCTGCAAACTTCAGGATTTTCACAGAGGAGTCACGGGAGGTGCAGTCGTTTGTGTAGAGGGAGAAGAGCAGTGGGGAGAGAACACACCCCTGGGGGGCACCAGTGCTAGTGATGTGGGAGCCAGAAGTAAATTTCCCCATCCTCACTAGCTGTTGCCTATCTGTCAAGAAGCTTGTAATCCACTGACAGGTAGTGTCAGGAACGGAGAGCTGGGAGAGTTTATTCTGGAGGAGTGATGGGATGATGGTGTTGAACGCCGAGAGCTGAAGTCCACAGACAGAATCCTCACATAAGTCCCTGGTTTGTCCAGATGTTGCAGGATGTAGTGCAGCGCCATACTGACTGCATCATCCACGGACCGATTGGATCGGTAGGCAAACTGCAGGGGGTCCAGGAAGGGTCCAGTGATGTTCTTCAGGTGGGCCAACACCAGTCTTTCAAAGGACTTCATGACCACAGATGTCAGAGCCACCGGTCTGTAGTCATTGAGTCCTGTGATTTTTGGCTTCTTGGGGATGGGAATGATGGTGGAACATTTGAAGCATGCAGGGACTTCACACAACTCCAGTGATCTGTTGATGATCAGAGAGAAGATGGGAGCCAGCTGGTCAGCACAGGTTCTGAGGCATGTTGGTGAAACCCCATCTGGTCCTGGTGCTTTCCTGTGTGCTGACACACATTGTCCACACTGGTCTGAAGTATAGGAGCGGGTAAGAGGGGGTTAATGGTTGAAGGTGTTAAAGGTATTAAAGGTTGCTCTGAAAGACAATCAGAGCGAGTGGGGGGTGATTCAAATCTGCAATAGAACTCATTCAGATCGTTCACCAGGGTTTGATTGCCTATTGAGGAGGGGGATGAAGTCCTGTAGTTGGGTATTGTCCTCAGGCCTCTCCACACTGAAGCAGAGTCGTAAGTTGTAAACTCTTTTTCCAGCTTTCCAGAGGAGTAGCTCCTCTTAGCTGCTCTGATCTCCTTGTTCAGTGTGTTCTGATTATACAAGACACGATCACCACTTCTGTATGATCTCCTTTGGCTTGATGAAGCTGTCTGAGTTTTCCAGAGAACCACGGTTTGTCGTTGTTGTATGTTAAAAAAGTCCGGGTGGGAATGCACATATCCTCACAGAAACTGATGTAAGATGTAACAGAGTCTGTGAGTTCGTCCAGGTTTGTGGCAGCAGCTTCAAAAACACTCCAGTCAGTGCATTCAAAGCAGGCTTGTAGCTCCTGCTCTGTTTCCCTGGTCCATCTCTTGATAGTTCTCACTACAGGCTTAGCAGATTTGAGCTTTTGCCTGTATGTTGGTATGAGGTGGACCAGACAGTGGTCAGAGAGTCCTAAAGCTGCTCTGGGGCTCTGCGTGATATGCATCCTTTATTGTGGTGTAGCAGTGGTCCAGAATATTCCCCTCTCTGGTGGGGCACTTGATGTGCTGCTTGAATTTGGGCAGTTCGTGGCTCAAGTGTGCTTTATTAAACTCTCCGAGGATGATATAACAGAGTCCGGGTGCTGCTGCTCCATGTTTGCGATCTCCTCAGCCAGCTGATGCAGCGCGTCGGACACGCACGCTTGCGGGGGAATGTAAACACTGACCAGAACGCACGAGGAAAACTCCCACAGCGAGTAGAAGGGTTTACAGTTAATGAAAAGCGCTTCCAGGTCAGGACAGGAGATCTTCTTCAACACTGTTACATCTATACACCACCTGTCATTGATGTAAAAGCATGTCCCACCACCGCGCGATTTCCCCATTGCGTCTGAGTTGCGTTCCGCTCTGATCAGCTGGCAGATGGAGCGCACTGTCCGGTATGGCTCCATTAAGCCAGGTCTCGGTGAAACACAGAGCAGCAGAGTTCGAAAAGTCCTTGTTTATCCGGGTAAGCAGGTGTAGTTCGTCCATCATGTTGGGTAGAGAGCGGAGGTTCGCCAGATGTATGCTGGGCAGCGCTGTCCTGAGGCTGCGCTGACGAAGTTTCATCAACACACCAGCGCGCTTCCCGCGTTTGTGCTTTCTGAGAAGCGCAGCCACTCTGCCAACTAAAACACAACACAAAACATCTGAATGTACAAAACTTGGAGGAAACATATCCTGGGAGTGCTGCCGAATGCTTAGCAGTTTAGCCCGAGTGAAACTTAATAAGTTAGAGAAACAAAGTGCAGGACAAACTAACAAAAATAACAAAACGACTGGAGAGCTCCAGACCGAGGCAGCCGTCCGCGGCGCCATCTTGATGAACGTCTTCCTTTCCTGCCAGTTAAGTATCATTGTTAAATAAAAGACTTGGGTGACTTCACTTACCTCTGTGTCTGACAGCATTTGTTACAGAAGATCGGACCAACTACCGAACTACAGGATGAGCATTCCTGATCCCGTTCTGAAGTTGGTGGACCCCATGGAGGAAGACAGACTGATTTCCTGGACATTTCTGATCCTGTCACGCACAATCCAGAATGCCCTGTATTATAAAGATATTTTCGATGTCTGTACGGTGATGACCCGGCTTTTTTCGATCCCGACCGGCTACATGACTAAGGAGGGGACCGACCTGATCCTCTATCGCCTGAACGCTATCAGGTCGGTCCTGGAGCAGTGCCTCACTCTGTTCACTCCCATCGAAGAAGCCTGAGAAATATGTAATTCCTTCACCCTGTTTCAGCGGCCGGCCTTCCAGCCATCTACTTCCCGGTCCGACTCGCAGTTCCTCCAGCCACAGCCGTCTTCCCCACCGCCGTCTTCTCCACCGCTGTCTTCTCCACCGCCGTCTTCGCCACCGCCATCTTCTCCACAGCCGTCTTCTACACCACTGTCTTCTCCAACGCCGTCTTCTCCACAGCGACCGTCGGAGGAGACAAACTAATGAGTCTCGGCGCACCGTCAAAGTCGCTCCTTCCAAGTCTTCTTCCATATTCCCGCAACCACGGCGGCGAACTTGTTCACCACCACCAGTTCCTCAGTCTCCAGTTCCTCAGTCTACAGTTCCAGTCCCTCAGTCTCCAGTAGCCTTCATTACCTCGCCTGTTCCCTGGCCCGGCTTCAAGTCAGAATCTGCCTCTAGTTTCTCTAACTGGGAAAACCCCGATGACACCGATGAAGAGGCTCCCCCCTCAGACAGTCACTTCAATCCGCTTCACCTGAGTCCTCACCACGATCACCTGCACCTCATTACCACAGCCACAGATATAAGCACTCTCCTCATTCCCCGCATTGTCCGATCTCGTAAATACGACGTGGACCTTACTCCCGCACGCATAGCAACGAATACAACTCTCCTTTTCCAGTTCCCTATATTTTCCTTTCCTGCCAGTTAAGTATCATTGTTAAATAAAAGACTTGGGTGACTTCACTTACCTCTGTGTCCGACAGCATTTGTTACAATGTGCCAACACAGTGGAGAGAAGCTGCCACAATCCTACTCCCTACCAAATTGATCATGTTTTTGATAGTGCTGTGGCCTCACAGGGCACAGTGTTCCCTTAGCTCTCAACAGTGATGACTTTATGACTGTCTTAACAAACAAAATCACAACTATTAGGGATAAAATTCATTAGATGCTTCCTATACCTGCGTAGATGAATCTTCTACTACAGTAGCTCTTGAATTATTAGACTTAGTAAATTTATCTCTAGTATCAGGCTACGTACCATAGGCCTTTAAGACTGCAGTAATCAAACCCTTACTCAAAAAGCCTAGTCTTGATCCAGGAGTCTTGGCTAATTATAGACCAATATCCAACCTACCATTTATTTCTAAAATCCTTGAAAAACTGTTGCTAAGCAGCTATCAGACCACTTACACAGAAATGAACTATTTGAAGATTTTCAATCAGGATTTAGAGCACATCATAGTACAGAAACAGCACTGATAAAAGTCACCAACGATCTTCTCTTAGCCAGAGATTGTCATGACTCCCGCCTGGGACTTCCTGCCGGTGTTATGCCGAGTTCTACCTGCCGCAATCTGCCACCACCTTGCGGGAGTGCACTTGACCAAAGCGAAAACTCCCAACTAATGAATTCTGAGGCAAAGGACTCAACAAAGTTGCTTTGTTGGGTTTATCAGCAATGACAAATGATCTCAGCTTAATTGTAGTTTCTGAATGTTTAATGAAAACACGTGACTTGTTCAGTTTAAGTGCGAGGGACAGATTGGTGCTATGAGAATGGATATTATCAAATGTATGAAATGAAGTCATGACCAAATAGCCCCAATTATTATTAAAACCATAAGATTCATTAGTGTGGGTGCATTTATATATTTAGATATTCAGCTTAATCTGAAGAAAAAAGTAAGAAATAACAAATTAAAACAAAGCTAAAATAAATAAAATGAAATACTTGCCCCGGTCCCAGTCCTGGGACTAAAATTGTATTTCCAGATTTATTAAAAAAAGATTGTAGAATAAATTTGAATAAAGTCCGACAAAACTATATATCAAATGAAAGGAGAAAATGTCACGATTCAAATTGTATAAAGCAATTTAGAATTGAATTATCACAGCAACTACAGTTTCTTAATGTTTAACAAGAGTACAAGTATTGGAAAAACGCTAGTTCTTACCTTTCCAGTTGTGTTACTTCAAACATAAGTGTTGCATGTCCTTTTTTTTGTTAGAATCCAGGGAACACAGTGCATGCATTTTTTTTAGTCCAAAAGACTTATTATGCCTGAGTAAATCCATAAAACCATTGTCCTCTTCATGAAAAGTTTTAATTCGGCTCGTTTTACGGTTGATTTCGTAATTTATTCAATAAAGATTGACATAGCAAGCTTCTGTGAATCACATGAGGCCTGAATCAAACTTGCTTGTTACGTTTTACAGTGTAAGTAAGCATGAAACCAATAGGAATCACCACTGAGAGCAAATCCCACCGGGGGAGAGGGCAATTTCTAATGAACGTAGAATCAGCCAGTCGCATTGTTTGTCAATGATGACTGAGGTATATCGTAGCCAATGAAAAGCCCTTTCCAACAACTTATGACACTGTATGGCCAACGAGGGGGAAGGGTGATTTAAATGGCCCCCACTGCTATAGTAAGTTTCCTTGACAACGCTGGCCACGCAGCGGGCGAAGCTACGGGGAGGGGAGTCATATTTCTTATTTTACAGCGTCAAATAATAAACTGGAAAGCTTATCCTTTAAATGACACCGAGGTCATCAATATAACCCTTAAAATGTAAATACAACAGCTAGTTTAAGTTCAGTCTGTATTCACACTGTGTTATACAGCCCGCTTACCAGGGGCATGTATTATGTGGCAGACCTGTTCTGCCAGGATCTGCATTCACCCCTATTTCAGACAGAAAAGACAAACACAGATGACATTAAACATTCCGAAACTACAATTAAGCTGGGATCTGTTATCATTACTGATAAACCCAACAAAGCAACTCATGCTTTTAAACAGTCCTTTGCCTCAAAATTCATTAGTTGGGAGTTTTCGCTTTGGTCAAGTGCGCTCCCACGTGGTGCAGGCAGATCGCGACAGGCAGGCAGAACTCGTCATAACACCTGCATCGTCGCTCATCCCCTGGTGGATACACGAAACCTTCCCAGCTCGCACTGAGAACACTACTCCCCGGCAAACCAACTGCAGCCGAGACTCATCTCTCTGTTTGAGATGCTTTTTGTTCCTAGTTCTCACCTTATTCCTTATTTAAATAAAGCACTGTATCCAGCATTTGGGTCCTACGTCTCCTCCTTCTCTCCCACACCCACAGATACATATAACACAGATAATGGACCCATTTCTATACTTGTTCTGCTAGACCTTAGTGCTGCATTTGACACTATTGACCACAGCATCTTATTACAGAGACTGCAGCATGTGACTGGTATCAGAGGAACAGCATTAAAATGGTTCCAATCCTATTTATCAGACAGATTCCAGATTTGGGGCCATGATGAACCTTCCATGCACACAAAAGTTAGTTATGGAGTTCCACAAGGTTTTGTGTTAGGACAGACCCTCTGTTCACCTTGTACATGCTTCCTTTAGACAATGTTATTAGGAAGCGCTCTGTTAATTACCACTGCTATGCAGATGACACTCAGCTGTATCTATCTATGAAACCTGATAGCACAAACCAGTTAGCTAGACTTCAAGCGTGTCTAACTGATATAAAGGCCTGGTTGACCAGTAACTTTAGCTTCTCTTCATTGGCTCCCTGTAAAATCCAGAATAGAATTTAAAATCCTTCTTCTCACATACCCTCCTGAGAACCAAGGAAAATAAGTGTCTTCCAATTTTTTCTTTTTTGTAATTTCCTACTTATTTTTGGTTAAAAAAAAAACATGTTACAATTTAGACTTTTTTAAATTTATTTTTATTTTTAATTTTATAGCATGTCCACTGTAGTGGACCATAGGACCGATTTTGTGTGAACAAACTGTCCACTACAAGGGACACAAGTCAGTGGGCTGGGTCTCAGGAGGATACAAATCTCTTCATGGTCAAGCTCCTTCATACCTTAAAGACCTCATAGTACCATATTATCCCACTAGAGCACTTTGCTCTCAGAGTGCAGGTCTTCTTCTGGCTCCCAGAGTTTCCAGAGAGTTTTTTGTTTTTTGTAAAGTGCCTTGAGATGATTGCATTGTGATTTGGCGCTATACAAATAAAATTTAATTGAATTGAATGGAAGCGAAACTCCTGTCAAACGTCAAGGGTGAACTCCTCTATGGACTATAACTCTTACCTTGGCCATTTTCACTGTGTAATAATTTTAATTAATTAATCCTGTTTTACGCAGTATATACAGTGGGTACGGAAAGTATTCAGACCCCTTTAAATTTTTCACTCTTTGTGTCATTGCAGCCATTTGCCAAAATCAAAAAAGTTCATTTTATTTCTCATTAATGTACACTCAGCACCCCATCTTGACAAAAAAAAACAGAAATGTAGAAATTTTTGCAAATTTATTAAAAAAGAAAAACTGAAATATCACATGGTCATAAAGTATTCAGACCCTGTGCTCAGTATTGAGTAGAAGCACCCTTTTGAGCTAGTACAGCCATGAGTCTTCTTGGGAATGATGCAACAAGTTTTTCACACCTGGATTTGGGGATCCTCTGCCATTCTTCGTTGCAGATCCTCTCCAGTTCTGTCAGGTTGGATGGTGAACGTTGGTGGACAGCCATTTTCAGGTCTCTCCAGAGATGCTCAATTGGGTTTAGGTCAGGGCTCTGGCTGGGCCAGTAAAGAACGGTCACAGAGTTGTTCCGAAGCCACTACTTTGTTATTTTAACTGTGTGCTTAGGGTCATTGTCCTGTTGAAAGATGAGCCTTCGGCCCAGTCTGAGGTCTTGAGCAAAGGTTTTCTTCCAGGATATCTCTGTACTTGGCCACATTCATCTTTCCTTCAATTGCAACCAATTGTACAGTCCCTGCAGCTGAAAAACACCCCCACAAAATGATGCTCCCACCACCATGTTTCACTGTAGGGATTGTATTGGGCAGGTGATGAGCAGTGCTTGGTTTTCTCCACACATACCGCTTAGAATTAACGCCAAAAAGTTCAATCTTGGTCTCATTAGACCAGAGAATCTTATTTCTCATAGTCTGGGAGTCTTTCATGTGTTTTTTGGCAAACTCTATGCGGGCTTTCATGTCTTGCACTGAGGAGAGGCTTCCGTCGGGACAGTCTGCCATAAAGCCCCGACTGGTGGAGGGCTGCAGTGATAGTTGACTTTGTGGAACTTTCTCCCATCTCCCTACCTCATCTCTGGAGCTCAGCCACAGTGATCTTTGGGTTCTTCTTTACCTCTCTCACCAAGACTCTTCTCCCACGATTGCTCAGTTTGGCTGGACGGCCAGGTCTAGGAAGAGTTCTGGTCGTCCCAAACTTTTTCCATTTGAGGATTATGGAGGCCACTGTGCTCTTAGGAACCTTGAGTGCTGCAGAAATTCTTTTGTAACCTTGGCCAGATCTGTGCCTTGCCACAATTCTGTCTCTGAGCTCCTTGGGCAGTTCCTTCGACCTCATGATTCTCATTTGCTCTGACATGCACTGTGAGCTGTAAGGTCTTATATAGACAGGTGTATGCCTTTCCTAATCAAGTCCAATCTGTTTAATTAAACACAGCTGGACTCCAATGAAGGAGCAGAACCATCTCAAGGAGGATCAGAAGAAATGGACAGCATGTGAGTTAAATATGAGTGTCACTGCAAAGGGTCTGAATACTTATGACCATGTGATATTTCAGTTTTTCTTTTTTAATAAATTTGCAAAAATTTCTACATTTCTGTTTTTTTCTGTCAAGATGGGGTGCTGAGTGTACATTAATGAGAAATAAAATGAACTTTTTTGATTTTGGCAAATGGCTGCAATGACACAAAGAGTGAAAAATTTAAAGGGGTCTGAATACTTTCCGTACCCACGGTATATATTTCATATCTCCCATATTGTTTGCTGTAGTAACACCAAACTCCTGTCACACATCAAGGTAAGGTTCTTATAACTGTCACAAAACCCCTTTTGAAAGTTATAATCAACATCACAAATATTAAATAAACATCTTAAACATTAACACTTTGATTTGATTTGGCTAGAATGTCAAATCTTAATCCATTATCATTGATGCATCATTGATGCATTAGCAATAAAAATGTATCTGTTTGAGTTTAGTAACTTGCCACATTCAAAGTGTAACAGAGCTTTTATTTTTGTTTGAGGGAATCATCTTAAGACCTGTTTCAATACCAGGTGGCATACATGTAATAAAATCATTGTGAACCTTTAAGGCATTTCCAAAACTTTAAATTAAAATTGACAAAATCAATCAATCCTTGATCCAATATACATTTTAAAAAATGCAGGCTTGTATGTTGTGTATATACAGTTATAACAGTTATAACTGCTCTCCATGAGAGCCTGGCAGCTCAAATGAACCAGCTGCTAATGGATGGGACCCACCCAGAGTGGCTAACTGAAGGCAGGACAGTCCTGATCCTGAAGGACCCCCAAAAGGGAGCAGTCCCATCCAACTACCGTCCGATAACCTGTCTCTGCACAACATGGCAGCTCCTGTCGGGCATCATAGCGGCTAAGATGAGTAGGCACATGGCTCAATACATGAGCGGGGCCCAGAAAGGAATGGGTAAGGACACCAGGGGAGCAAAACACCAACTACTGGTGGATAAAGCGGTCGCTCGAGACTGTAAGACCAGGCAGACCAACCTGTGCACCGCCTGGATTGACTACAAGAAAGCCTACGACTCAATGCCTCACACATGGATCCTGGAATGCCTGGAACTGTACAACACCAATAGGACCCTAAGAACCTTCATAAGGAACTCAATGGGACTGTGGAAAACAACCCTAGTAGCCAACCTCAAGCCGATAGCACAAGTCTCCATCAAGTGCGGCATCTACCAAGGAGATGCTCTGTCCCCGCTGCGGTTCTGCATAGGCCTGAACCCCCTCAGCCAGATCATCGCTAAGACTGGCTTCGGATACCGACTGCGAAATGGGGCAACCATCAGCCACCTCCTGTACATGGATGACATCAAGCTGTATGCCAGGACTGAGCGAGACATCGACTCACTGATCCACACCACCAGGATATACAGCAACGACATTGGAATGTCATTCGGACAGGACAAGTGTGGTCGAATGATAACAAAGAGAGGGAAGGTTGTCAGGACTGAAGGAGTTGAACTACTGTAAAAAACCTTGGAGTTATTTTTGACCAGGACATGTCCTTTAACTCACACATAAAACAAATCTCTAGAACTGCATTCTTTCACCTGCGCAACATTTCCAAAATTAGGAACATCCTGTCTCAAAATGATGCAGAAAAACTAGTCCATGCATTTGTTTCCTCAAGGCTAGATTACTGTAACTCATTACTATCTGGATGTCCTAATATCTTAATAAAAAGCCTCCAATTAATCCAGAATGCCGCAGCCAGAGTCCTGACAGGAACTAGCAAGAGAGATCATATTTCTCCTATATTGGCTTCTCTTCACTGGCTCCCTGTAAAATATAGAATAGAATTTAAAATTCTTCTCCTCACATACAAATCCCTTCATAATCAAGCTCCTTCATACCTTAAAGACCTCATACTACCATATTATCCCAATAGACCACTTCGCTCTCAGAGTGCAGGTCTACTTCTGGTTCCCAGAGTTTCCAAAAGCAGAATGGGAGGCAGAGCCTTTAGCTATCAAGCTCCTCTCCTGTGGAACCAGCTCCCAGTCTGGGTTCAGGAGGCAGACACTCTCTGTACTTTTAAGGCTAGACTTAAAACCTTCCTTTTTGACAAAGTGTATAGTTAGGGCTGGCTTCAGGTAACCCTGAACCATCTCTTAGTTATGCTGCTATAGGACTAGACTGCCCGAGGACCATCGGTGCACTCACCCCAACCGGTCGAGGCAGATGGCCCCCCCCCCCCCCTTCTTCTCTCCCACCTCATGTATATTCCACCATTGAATGTTACTAACCTTGTGCTCTCTCTCTCCCCTAGTTTGTGCTCTCTCCCTCCCTCTCTCTCTCTCTCTCTCTCTCTGTACCTTCTGCAGGTGTCCCTGGTCCTGGAGCTGTTTATCGCTGCTGTGCAGTTACTGGCCCCACCAACTTGCAGTGTCTATTTGTTGTTTATTGTTGCTGTTCTTTTCTCTCTGCTCTATCCACTCACCCCAACCGGTCGAGGCAGATGGCCGCCCAAACTGAGCCCGGTTCTGCTGGAGGTTTTTTTCTTCCGTTAAAGGGAGTTTTTTCCTCTCCACTGTCGCCAAGTGCTTGCTCATAAGGGAATTGTTGGGTTTTTAGTTTTAGTTTTTGTAAAGTGCCTTGAGATGATTTGTATTGTGATTTGGCGCTATACAAATAAAATTGAATTGAATTGAATTGAATTGAACTCCCAGAAGGCAGCATAGCGGATGTTGAGGGCAGCTACAAGTACCTCGGAATCCCACAGACAAATGGGAACCAAGAAGAAGCCGCAAGGAAAGCAGCCACAGCCAAATACCTACAGAGAGTAAGGCAAGTCCTAAGAAGTCAGCTAAATGGGAAGAACAAGGTCCAAGCCATCAACACCTACGCCCTGCCGGTCATCAGATACCCTGCTGGCATAATAAGCTGGCCAAAAGAGGACATAGAAGCCACTGATGTCAAGACAAGGAAGCTCTTCACAATGCATGGAGGACTTCACCCCAAATCCAGCATCCTGAGACTGTACGCTAAGAGGAAGGAAGGAGGCCGGGGACTGGTGAGCGTCAGAGCCACCATCCAAGATGAGACGACCAAGATCCATGAGTACATCAGGAAGATGGCCCCAAGAGATGGAATACTTAGTGAATATCTCAGGCAACAGAAGCCCGATGCAGAGGAAGAAGAGCAAGAACCATCATGGCAGGACAAACCCCTGCACGGCATGTACCACCGACAGATACAAGAAGTGGCTGATATCGAAAAGTCCTACCGGTGGCTGGAAAAAGCTGGACTGAAAGACAGCACAGAGGCACTGATCATAGCAGCACAAGAACAGGCCCTGAGCACAAGATCGATAGAGGCCGGGGTCTACCACACCAGGCAGGACCCCAGGTGCAGGCTGTGCAAAGATGCCCCTGAGACAATCCAGCACATAACAGCAGGTTGTAAGATGCTAGCAGGCACAGCGTACATGGAACGTCATAACCAAGTGGCCGGCATAGTGTACAGGAACATCTGTGCCGAGTATGGGCTGGAGGTTCCGAGGTCAAAATGGGACACGCCTCCAAAGGTGAGGGAGAATGACCGAGCTAAGATCCTGTGGGACTTCCAGATACAGACCGACAAACAGGTGATGGCTAATCAACCGGACATAGTAGTGGTGGACAAACAACAGAAGAAAGCCGTAGTGGTAGATGTAGCAATCCCAAGTGACAGCAACATCAGAAAGAAGGAACACGAGAAGCTGGAGAAATACCAAGGGCTTAAAGAAGAGCTAGAAAGGATGTGGAAGGTGAAGGCAACAGTGGTCCCCGTGGTAATCGGCACCCTCGGGGCTGTGACCCCCAAACTGGGAGAGTGGCTCCAACAGATCCCAGGAACTACATCATAGTCCAGATGAGCGCAGTGCTATGAACAGCTAAGATACTGCGAAGGACCCTCAAACTCCCAGGCCTCTGGCAGAGGACCCGAGATTGAGGAAGACACACCACCCATAGGGGTGAGACGGGAATTTTTATATATATATATATATATATATATATAGTGGGGCATAAAAGTATTTAGTCAGCCACCAATTGTGCAAGTTCTCCCACTTAAAAAGATGAGAGAGGCCTGTAATTTTCATCATAGGTATGTATACCTCAACTATGAGAGACAAAATGAGAAAAAAAAATCCAGAAAATCGCATTGTCTGATTTTCTGGATTTTTTTTTCTCATTTTGTCTCTCATAGTTTTCTTTGTAAGATAAGGCTTTCGTCTTGCCACCCTACCCCATAGCCCAGACATATGAAGAAGATGGGAGATTGTTGTCACATGTACTACACAGCCAGTACTTGCCAGAAATTCATGCAGCTCCATCAGTGTTGCAGTTGGCCTCTTGGCAGCCTCCCTGACTAGTTTTCTTCTTGTCTTATCATCAACTTTGGACGGACGTCCTGTTCTTGGTAATGTCACTGGTGTGCCATATTTTCTCCACTTGATGATGGCGGTCTTCATTGTGTTCCATGGTATATTTAATTCCTTGGAAATTCTTTTGTAGCCTTCACCTGACTGATATCTTTGAATAATGAGATCCCTCTGATGCTTTGGAAGCTCTCTGCGGACCATGGCTTGTGCTGGAAGACGTGGCTACAAAAATGTCAGAAAAAGCCTACTAGAACAGCAGAACTTTATTTTGGATCGATCAGAGGCACTTTAATTGGTGACAGGTGTGTGCTGGCATTTGAATAGGGGTGTGTAGACTTTTTATATCCACTGTATATAAGTGAACCATTCTAGTCCATTATATAACATTAATCTGTTCTAGTTACACTGATAATAACCAGGTATTTGATGTAAAATAAATGTTTTATATGGAGATAGGAGGATGCATGCAAGGGATTTTAATTTAGTAAGACACTAAAACAGGGGTCACCAACCCTGGTCCTCAAGGGCCACTGTCCTACTTGTTTTCCAACAGGTTTGGTGACTCCTGCACTAATAGGATTGGTGGTAGAACACCACCTAGTGTCCATCTGTGCACATGCTTCTGTTACATTTACCTGCATCACAAAGATCCCTCAACTCGTGTTATCATTTTGGTAGGTGTGTGATATTGTACTTGATGCTCACCCATTCCTCCTTTGACAGTCTGTTCCTGTTCCATAACTCTAATTATGTCTGTGACTTTGTTTTTTAGTTCAGTTATTTTGCCTTTCCTATCCAATTCTGTAGCAAACGTTTGTTTGCAAAAAAGCATGAATATACTGTAGGTGAAATATATTTAATGTGGAAGTCTTTTTTTAATTTTTAATATTTTCTATTACCAAGGAATTTGTGAGATTTGGATAATTAAACATTATAAATTATGTAATCATGAAAGCCTCAAATTAAACAAACTTAAATGGTATTTATTATAACAGTTTTTGCTGCATGTAAAAAACTATAATGCACATAATATTTTAAGGATAAATTTATGTTCATGAGTATTTTTCATGTTTTTGGATATTACATTTTACACATGCTAGCAGTTCAATAAATTAAAATACATACCATAAATTTCCAGTGCACATTTCCGATGTTGACAAAGCCTACAGCTCCATCATGGTTATCAAATGTGACCTGAAAATGTAAAACTGTCTTTGTTATGCTTATCCAGTGAGATATACTATTTCACATATACAATATGTACTGGACACATAACATACCTTCATATAGATGCCACACTAGACTATTATTACAAAATATCATACATCAACATTTTCCAGTACCACAAATACACTGTAACACTAGAAGGTGTGGTAATGTATGTTATGTTATCTAGAGGTTGAGTCATGGTAACTGGACTTCTAGTTTTTATGTCGAAATGTTTCATTTCACCACCCATCCAAGTAGCTTCATCAGTCTGAGAAAAAGCTGGTATGGAGCCTCCAATTTATCTTCCAGGTTGGTTACATAGCTCACCTAATGAGCCTATGGGAGCCTATGGTGGGGTGAAACCAACCTGGAAGATAAATTGGAGGTTGCTTCACAATTGCATGAGCCAAAAAGTGATTGGGGGAACAGAATGTTGATTGCTTAACATTTCAGAGACAGGAAGGGGATGTGAATTCTCACCACTTCCAGGAAGTGTCAGAGCGTAATAAAGCATGCGTTTATTCTGTCCTGGAATTTTGGAGGCTACATTTCTGGTTGCATCCAGGTAGGGAGCCACAGGTCCTTTTCAGCACAAATGTGGCACAAGAATGCTCAACCCAGTCTCTGTGTACATGTGGACAGCAAAAGGTTCCATTAGAAAGTACTGTATGTAGCCTGGCATGATATTAAAATGATTGTCACATTCCTTCATTGTTTTTTGCATCAAGTGCATTTCCATTAAAATATCATGATGTACAGTAGCTTTTCAGGAGCCATAAGAGTGCATTGGATGCAGCGTTTGGAAGAAAATTCCACTATAGCAGATCTTTATCTGACTACGCTGTTAATAAATTTAAGAAAATGATTCCATCTTTATTTACATCTATGCCATGTGCCAACACAGTGGAGGGCACTGCCTCAATCCTACTCCCTACCAAATTGATCATATTGTTGACAGTGCTGTAGCCTCACTGCGTGAAACGCTTGATACTGTGGCCCCTCTGAGATTAGCCCCATGGTATAATTTACATATTCATACCTTAAAGCAGGCATCACGAAGGCTGGAAAGGAAGTGGCGTTCCACAAATTTAGAGGATGTTTTTCCAGGCTAGAAAAATTGTCTGTTAACATATAAAAAAAAGCTCTCTGTAAAGGCAAAACTGCATATTATTCATCACTAATAGAGGAAAATAAGAACAATCCCAGGTTTCATTTCAGCACTGTAGCCAGGCTGACAAAAAGTCACACCTCTGTTGAGCACAGTGTTCCCTTAGCCCTCAGCAGTGATGAATTTATGAGTTTCTTCACAAATAAAATCACAACTATTAGAGATAAAAATCAGCAGATGCTTCCTATAGCTGCAATAAATGAATCTTCTACTACAGTAGCTCTTGAATCATCAATAAGACCTCAGTTATGTTTAGACTGCTTCTCTCCCATAGATCTCTCTGAATTTACATCAGTAGTTGCTTCATCGAAATCATCAACGTGTCTCTTAGACTCCATCCCGACTAAACTGCTTAAAGACACCCTGCCATTAATTAACTCATCTTTGTTAGACTTAAATTTATCTCTAGCATCAGGCTACGCACCACAGGCCTTTAAGACTGCAGTAATCAAACCCTTACTCAAAAAGCCTAGTCCTGATCCAGGGGTCTTGGCTAATTATAGACCAATATCCAACCTACCATTTATTTCTAAAATCCTAGAAAAAGTTGTTGCGAAGCAGCTATTACACCACTTACACAGGAATGAACTATTTGATGATTTTCAATCAGGATTTAGAGCACATCATAGTGCAGAAACAGCACTGTTAAAAGTCACCAACGATCTTCTATTAGCCTCCGATAATGGACATGTTTCTATACTTGTCTTCCTAGACCTTAGTGCTGCATTCGACACCATTGACCACAACATCTCATTGCAGAGATTGGAGCATGTGACTGGTATCAGAGGAACAGCATTAAAATGGTTCCATTCCTATTCATCAGACAGATTCCAGTTTGTTCATGTCCATGATGAACCTTCCAAAACGCACAAAAGTTAGTTATGGAGTTCAATTCAATTCAATTCAATTCAATTCAATTCAATTCAATTTTATTTGTATAGCGCCAAATCACAATACAAATCATCTCAAGGCACTTTACAAAAACTAAAACTAAAAACCCAACAATTCCCTTATGAGCAAGCACTTGGCGACAGTGGAGAGGAAAAACTCCCTTTAACGGAAGAAAAAACCTCCAGCAGAACCGGGCTCAGTTTGGGCGGCCATCTGCCTCGACCGGTTGGGGTGAGTGGATAGAGCAGAGAGAAAAGAACAGCAACAATAAACAACAAATAGACACTGTAGGTTGGTGGGACCAGTAACTGCACATCAGCAATATACAGCTCCAGGACCAGGGACACCTGCAGAAGGTACAGAGAGAACAGAGAGAGAGGGAGAGAGCACAAACTAGGGGAGAGAGAGAGCACAAGGTTAGTAACAGGGCTCTGTGCCACAAGGCTCTGTGCTAGGACCGATTCTGTTCACCCTGTACATGCTTCCTTTAGGCTATGTTAGTAGGAAGCACTCCATTAATTACCACTGCTATGCAGATGACACTCAGTTGTATCTACCTATTAAACCTGTTAACACAAACCAGTTAACCAGACTTAAAGACTGTCTAACTGACATCAAGGCCTGGATGACCAGTAACTTTTTACTTTTAAACTCAGAGAAAACAGAAGTCATTATATTTGGGCCAAAAAATCTCAGAAATAACTTTTCTCAAATTATAGCTACTTTAGATGGCATAGCCCTGGCCTCCAGCACTACTGTGAAAAACCTTGGAGTTATTTTTGACCAGGACATGTCCTTTAACTCACACATAAAACAAATCTCTAGAACTGCCTTCTTTCACCTGCACAACATTGCCAAAATTAGGAACATCCTGTCTCAAAATGATCCTCTCCTGTGGAACCAGCTCCCAGCCTGGGTTCAGGAGGCAGACACTCTGTTCTTTTAAGGCTAGACTTGCTGCTATAGAACTAGACTGCCCAAGAACCATCGGTGCACTGAGCTCCTCTGCCCTAACCCTAACACACCCTTCCCTTTCCCTCTCTTCTTCTCCTCCCCCCTCACATGTATATTCCACCATTGAATGTCACTAACCTTGTGCTCTCTCTCTCCCCTAGTTTGTGCTCTCTCCCTCTCTCTCTCTCTCGGGTGCTGACAGATTCATTTGAATGTAATGCTATGTAACACAGCAGCTTCTAATACACTATAAATTTGGTACTTCAGGTATAATTAATGTAAATAAATATAAATATGTTTGAAATGGATTAAAGTAATATTTTGTGTTTATTGTGTCAATGGCAGAAAGGACAACCTTCCTAAAAAATAAAATTCACTAAGAAGAGCAATATTAATAATAACAATAATGACAATAATAATAAAAATAAAATATTGCCGCGAGCGAACCGTGTCCGCCAGCGAACCGCCTCCCCAAGCGCCCCCCCACAAACGGACCCCCCTCCCTTGAATGGACCCCAAATTGACAGCCTCCCCGAGCGCCCCCACCCCTCCGAGGAGAGACCGCACCCCACCGAGGTAGACAACCTCCATGAGTGGACCTCTGCACTCAGCAACAGTGGGCACTTATACAGCAGTTGCAAGTACTATTACTTGCAGTTGCAAGTAATAGTATAAAGGTCCCATTGGAACAGTCACCCACCCCCATTTGGGTGCAAATTTTTATGAGTTTTCGAATATGTTCAGGGGGTCCAATTAGAGTTTAAAGCGCAGAATAATAATAATTAGAATATTCCTAACGATATCCAGGTCCAGGCCCACGGCCACCTGTCAATAATAATATATACATTTTCGGAAAGGTCTCACGCAGCCCCACATCATAGTGGGTGTGAGTCAGTCCTCCATGCTACCTGGGGGGACCCCTTGCAGTTTTGCACTCCTGGCTCATTGAGCAATAACAATAGGCCCTTGCCTGCACTTTCAGTGGGCTCGGGCCTAATTACTAGTACTATTATTTTTGCGTTGTTAGATTGTCTAGAAACCAATCTAGCCTTCTAGTCTGGCTATTTCAAGAAAACTAACAGTAATAATAGTAAATTATTAGGAATGTATATTAAACATTGCATGTTGATGTCCAATAACAAAGTAATAAATAAGTCATGTTTCCTGACACGAGTATACAATTGCAAACTAGGCAGTCCACATACATATTAGTCAACTTAACGCCCTTGTTCCCTCCCTCGTGATCACTTTACCGTATAACTGAAATTAAATATTCCCCAACAATTGTATTGAAATCGCGTTATAGCATAAAAGTTGGAAAACAAGTTAATTATTGTCCGTACCCATATTAAATTTTTGTATTACTCTGACACATTTTAGGATATGTTAAATAATGTTACGCAAATTCTGCAGTTAAATAGTTAGTGGATTGATGTTACTTTGTTTTACACACATTACGGTTTACGTTGCTGGGGAGTGACCCACAACCAGAGATACAATGGTGCTTAGCGATAATAAATGGCAGGCACCTGTTTTGTTATTCATATAGAGCATGGTTTAGTTTCATTCAAATTTTGCCAATGCAGTGTTGACGCATTGTTGCTTCAGAGCTGCTAGGCAACTGTTGTTTACGATTCAGTTTGGTGAGTGATATCGCCTAACATTATAATCCCATTAACGTTAGCTAGCTAAGGTTAGCTAAGAATCTGCCTGAGCTCTGCTGACCATTGACTGTATGTCGTATTAGCTAGATATTAGGCTACGTTATAGCTCTCTGAGGGTTATTATGGAGTTTTCTTTTGATATTAACTACTTGTTCTCCGAGAGGGTCACTGTCTTGGACCAGACCCTTGTTCCATGTCGTAAATCAGCAGGGAGGTAAGTTAGGTGATCCGATTTTGCTATTCTCTTCAGTGTTAGAATCTTAACACTATAGCTACTTGTGAGGACACAGTGCCTTGTTTAGAGAGGATGTAACTCCCAACACCATTCTGAAATCAAACAGTTTAAGCTGTCATGCTTAACATAATGTATAATATAATGTGTAAACGTCTTTTGATGAAATCTTAGGTTTGTGTGTTCACATTTTTTGTATGTTGCTGTTGCGTCTGCGAAAAAAAAACAAAAAATCATAAGATCTTGATGATTTCATGATGTGTGCAACACTGAGGTAGCTGGGTGCAATTCCCTTTATGATCAACATGCATTGAGCAGGAGACAGGGAAACAGCCTAGTCACTCAGCAATTAGGAACAGTTAACCATAGACATTACATATACAGCAATGCTAGAGCCCTGAATGTATCTGTACTATGGGAAAAAGGCATTGCAAATGTAAAAAGGATTTCTGTTTTACAATAATGGTTTATTAAGCCACTTAATAAACCTTATCTAATATTACAGATATCTGTAATTATCTAATTATCTAATTACAGATTACGGTTTATCTTTGTAGGCCAGATCTTCAGGCCCATGTGGCCAAAGTTATTGATGAACTTGGGATAGCCTCAGCAAAGGTGAGTGAAAAGTGTTGACAATGCATGATAAGTGTTACGTGGTTTAGGCTGCACCTTGACTCAACCAGAACTGGACTGTTGGAGTAGGTACATTACTGTGCAAAGCTTCTAGGCTGTAAAACCAGACAGAGGATGTATTTCTTAATTAATTAATTAAATCTAAATTCCATTAATACTTTTTCATTTATCAGTTAACTTTATACAAAGTTCAGTAAAGGGTGTCAGTGTTTCTGTCTCTTCATAGGATCCCAGACTGATCCACACGCCCAGATCAGGGGTATGTGGGGGTCAGACCATCTGCTGCAGGACTCATGCACAATGAACCTGGGATCAATCAGACTCCCCGTGGTGTTGTGTGATAAGAATCTAAATTTTAGATTCTAAAACATATAAAGTACAGTACTGTAGGACTGAGCAGAGGTTTCTACAAATGTGATTCTTTGTTCCTCTCTTGACTTGGAAAGTTTGGAGAATGTGCTGCTTTTCCATAATTTGAAACCTACTCTCATGTTCTTTTATTACATAGCCTGTAAGTAGTTTTCAGCTCATTTCCCTGACTCCCTTTGTTCATTTAGAGGTTGAGTCATGGCAACTGGACTTTCAGTTCTTTGAGGCTGAAACATTTCACCACCCATCCAAGTGTCCTCATCAGTCTGAGAAAGGCTGGACTGGAACCTCCAAATTTATTTCCCAGGTTAGTTTCACTCCACCCTTAGTCCAATAGGCTCACTAAGTGAGCTAAGCAAATCAGGTGCGAGTCGTTAGACCCACACCCCTGAGTTGGTTCACTTCACACCTGGTCTGAATAGGCTCGTTAAATGAACAAAGGGGTGAGCTCAGTTGAGGGTCGTTAGGATCTAATGGTAGACTCCTTCTGATTCTCCAACTGTCTGCAGAGTCTGTCCTTCCTGAGAAACATTGGATTTGTTCCATAATTTGCTGGGAACAGATAAAAGGGCAGCCTGGTATATTGAAGATAGATTATGTCTGAGTCCTCAACCCCTATTGAAAGAGGGTTTCTCCACTTGGACATACGTTGCTTCTCTGACTCCTCTTTCAAACCATCTATCTTCTCTGTCGAAAATATGTACCTCACTGTCTTCAAAAGAGTGTCCTGTTTCCTCTAAATGGAGGTGCACAGCTCACTGTGGTCCTGAGGAGCTGCTCCTCCCGTGCTGGGCCATCCTCCTGTTGAATGGTTGTTTGGTTTCTCCAGTGTAGAGTTCTGAGCATTCATGCTGGCGAAACGTTTCAGCCTTAAAGAACTGAAAGTCCAGTTGCCATGACTCATCCTCTGGATAACCTCCCCTGGATGACTGAGAATCTTCACAGACACTTTGTTCATTGCCTTTTCCCACCACTGTAATAGCAAAATACAGTATTACTTCCTGCTGTGCACTAAAAGCAAAATGAGATTAGCCCCAAAAAAGGAATGGTTTTACAGGTGGAGGCCACTGACATTTTTTTTCCCTCATCTTTTTTTGACTGATTTTTACTAGCTTTGCATTTGGCTAGGGTCAGTGTCACTACTGGTAGTATGAGGCAATACCTGGACTCTACAGAGTTTGCACAGGCAATCCAACTCCTCCAGGATGGCACATCAATATGTGACATTGCCAGAAGGTTTGCTGTGTCTCCCAGCACAGTCTCAAGAGCATGGAGAAGATTCCAGGAAACAGGCAGTTACTCTAGGAGAGCTGGACAGGTCCATAACCCATCTACAGGTCCACAGCGCATCAGTAGGTCCGGTATCTGCTCCTTTTGTGCAAGGAGGAACAGGACTGCCAGAGTCCTACAGAATGACCTCCAGCAGGCCACTGGTGTGAAAGTCTCTGACCAAACAATCAGAAACAGACTTCATGAGGGTGGCCTGAGGGCCCGACATCCCCTAGTGGACCTATTCTCACCGCCTGGCACTGTGGAGCTTGATCGGCATTTGGCATAGAACACAAAATTAGCAGGTCTGCCTCTGGCACCCTGTGCTTTTCACAAATGAGAGCAGGTTCCCTCTGAGCACACGTGACAGACATGAAAGGGTCTGGAGGAGCTGCAGAGATGTTATGTTGCCTGTAACATTATTCAGCATAACTGGTTTGGTGGTGGGTCAGTGATGGGTTGGGGAGGCATCTCCATGGAGGGATGCACAGACCTCTGCAGGCTAGACAACAGCACCCTGACACCCTGCCATTAGGTATCAGGATGAAATCCTTGAACCCATTGTCAGATCATGTGCTGGTTCCTGGGTTCCTCCTGATGCATGAAAATGCCCGGCTTCATATGGCCAGAGTATGCAGTCAGTTCCTGGAGGATGAAGGAATTGATACCATTGAAAGGCCCCGATGCTTGCCTGACATAAATCCAACAGAACACCTCTGGGACATTATGTTTCAGTCCATTCGACACCACCAGGTTGCACCTCAGACTGTCCAGGAGCTCAGTGATGCCCTGGTCCAGATCTGGGAGGAGAATACCCCAGGACCATCTGTCGTCTCATTAGGAGCATGCCCTGACCTTGTTGTCAGGCATGCATACAAGCACGTGGTGGCCATACAAACTACTGAGTACCATTTTGATTTGCTGCAATGATATTTCAGCAAAATGGACTAACCTGCCGCATAATTTTTTAACTTTGATTTTCAGGGTGTCTTTGCATTCAGCCCTCTGTAGGTTGATAACTTTCATTTCTATCAAACGATGTGGCATCCTTTCATTCCTAACATATTATACTGTCCATATCAGTACAGATATCCAGCATAATTTTTTCCCCCCATTCAGATTTGATGTGTTTTCTAAGTGTTCCTTTAATTTTTACTTAACAAAAGTTGTGACATCTCTAGGAACTGTTTGCACCCAATGTTTTTAGTGACTTTTTTACATTTTTAACTCTTTTCAATTATACATTTTTACCTCTGGCAGTTAACCACTTTGCTTTGTATCATTTACAGTAAAATAGTGAAAACAAATTACTTAAAAGTTAATAAAAAAAATAAAAAATGACAGTGAGGAAAAAATAGGGGTCAATCAAAACTTTTGACCAAATGTGACTATGTATACAGTAACAAAATGCTGAGTTTCTTTCCTTGGGATGCTTTACCAGACCTTTACTGCAGCTGCCTTCAGTTGCTGCTCTCTTGGTCTTCATCAGTGGTCTTATGTGGTCAGATGAAGACTCTGGACATGGAAGACCATGTGACATTGCTGAAAGCTTAAAAAAGTCATTAAATGTGACCATTCAAATATATAGCTCAACTTTGATGTTGGTGCTTTGCAGAGAAAAGGCATTCAAAAAAAGCATAATTTCAGTAGTAAATTTCAGGCTTCATATGTGCACTAATGTTCAGATGATAAAGAGCCCTGTATTGTAGCATCTCAACACACGCTCACACAAACTGTTTGTTACTCAGGGAATTATCAACATTATGGATTTTTGCTTTCTGTAGGCCCAACAGCTCACAGCACCTGTAACAAGTGCTTCCAAGATGCAGGCCCAGAGGCATCAGCTCTATCTACTGAAGGATTGCAAGAGTAATGGGTACATCTGACATCTTTTCACACACACACACGATATGTCACTCATTAGTGTCATACTTCACAATGTACTGTAGCCTAGAGCATAAAGACAATGTATGTCTTGTACAATGCTCATGTCAGCAGCTAGGATCATATCACTCAAAATAAAAATTAAGATTTTAATTTATATGTGAAAAGTTTTTCAGAGCACAGTCTTGGTCATTTGCACTTTATTCTATACCCCCCTCTCTCCTAAACCCTCCAAATTTCCCCACATACAGAGGAAGTGGTGTGGTTGTTGGATTTCTCAAAGTTGGCTACAAGAAGTTATTTCTGCTTGTGAGTCACTTATTTTCTTAAATTTTCATCTTTTTTTTTTCTTTTTGGCCCAGTTGCAAGTCCACATTTTGTCTTTTTTTTTATACCTGTTGTATTTCCCTCACAGGACCTACAAGGTGTACACATAGAGGCAGAGCCACTGTCTGTTTTGGATTTCTACATAGTAGAGAACTTGCAACGACATGGATATGGGCTGGAGCTGTTTGATTTCATGTTGAAGGTGAAGTATTTCTCATGCTTGGAAAATCATTTCAGACTTAGTGCCTGAAGACTGGTGATACAATCACCTTTACAGTTTCTACAGTTTAAAACATGGTCATAATTGCTTGCCAATCTTGCAATGAGTGTTTCACTGCAGAAGAAAAATGTTACTACATGCACATTTTCCTTGATAGAGTTGAAAAGGCTGGGTGGTTCCAAAAGTATTTTCTACATTGTAAATACTAATATGAAAGTTTTCTTTTTATATCTTCAATTATATCCTGACTCATATATTAGTCATGCAGGAATTGATTGTATATGTTCATATTGTTGGATCATCGGATGATGTCCAAAACCTCACTTTGGAATTCGAGGGGGCACATTTGACAATTTTCCAAAGTCATAATTCCCACTTCTACACAGTAATTCACCAGCTGTGCAAGTGAAAGTTCCAGTCACTTGTACTGATAATTAAACTTGAGTTTAATATCTATAGAAGCCTTAAAAATCGATCTCACTTTAACATTGGATGTCTGAAATAACCACTGCACAAGGAAAACTCTTGAAGGAAAAACTAGAAAACTAAACACCAATTGATCTGCTGCATGTGTACAGATGATGCTGACAGTTCATGTTCTGTTCTTCATTGTTCTGTATATTTTCTCTTTCTCTGCTGTAGCACAAGAATTTAGAGCCAGTGATGATGGCTTATGACAGGCCCTCACCCAAATTACTGTCTTTCCTGGCCAAGCATTACTGCCTGACACAAAGTGTTCCTCAGGTATGGTCTACATTTCTCTGTTATCAATGTTTCTGGGTGGTTCGTTCTCTTCTGTCTACTGTAATGTTTATATTTAGACACTGCAAATACAGTGCCATCAGACAAGATGCTATGTTTGGTGGACACCAAACCCTGCACATCATCACAAACACACATCCCCACTGTGAAGCACAGTGGTGGCAGGATCACGCTGTGGGGATGCTTCTTGGCAGCCAGCCCTAGAAGCCTTGTAAAGGTAGAGAGCAAAATAAATGTTGAGGATAATCTTATTCAACCTGCAAGAAAACTACTATTTATTTTCCTGCAAGACAATGACCTGAAGCATACAGAAAATACTACAGGTCTTTGGTCCAGTCAAAGACATGAAAGTACTTCATTCAGTTCCTGTTCCTCTGTTCCTGTTAGGGAGAAAAGCTTCACTGGTACCTTATTTTCTTAATTTCTCACTGTCCCTCACGAACTTTTCACGCTTTTGTTTTGAGTCCATGACCTTCTGAGTCCCTTCTTACCTTACACAAAAGTCAATCTCTGGTCTATAATTTTCTCAAAAGCACCACCCCTCTCTCCCCCAGCCTCTCAACACTCCAAACCATTCCCTTATGGGACTGGGCAGAGGACTTTCAGTGAGGAGTCCCAGACTCACCCATGCATGGTTTTTGAGTCCAAACCTGGGAGGAAGAGGAGGTTTTGTGATTTCAGATGAGCCCCCAAATTTGTTAGGGAAATCAATTCAATTCAATTCAATTTTATTTGTATAGCGCCAAATCAAGATACAATCATCTCAAGGCACTTTACAAAAAACAAAAAACCCAACAAATCCCTTATGAGCAAGCACTTGGTGACAGCGGAGAGGAAAAACTCCCTTTTACGGAAGAAAAAACCTCCAGCAGAACCAGGCTCAGTTTGGGTGGCCTTCTTTTAACAGTGCTGTTTCTGTACTATGATGTGCTCTAAATCCTGATTGAAAATCTTCAAATAGTTAATTTCTGTGTAAGCGGTCTGATAGCTGCTTCGCCACAGCTTTTTCAAGGATATTAGAAATAAATGGTAGGTTGGATATTGGTCTATAATTAGCCAAGACTCCTGGATCAAGACTAGGCTTTTTGAGTAAGGGTTTGATTACTGCAGTCTTGAAAGCCTGTGGTACATTGCCTGATATCATTAACTGAGTCAGTTTTTAATCAAATCAAGACCTTGTAAAATGGAATAAAAATTGATTTATGGAATTCGTAGTGATACCCAGCGTAAATTGAAACAACTTTACTTAGAGAACCTGTTGACAAAGAACAGTTTGAGTTATTTTGTCTTTCTTCTCTGGCTAGGTCAATAACTTTGTGGTGTTTGAGGGTTTCTTCCTCAACAGAGCAGGTAACTATTATACTATCCTGATTTCATTCCATTTTTGGATCTGGAAAGGGTAGTTGATTTTCTTCTATGTTTTTCTCCTGATAAAAATGCAATAGATGTGAAGAGAAAAAAATTACCACAGTTGATTTACGGTAGATTGATGTTACAGTACACTACTGTGGATTTACAGTATAGACATGATGAATGACATGCATTGTATATTGCAACAGATATTCATATTCTTGTGGATTATCAGGTACAGTTAAGTAACAAATTTTTCATGGTACAACTGCTGACTGTCAGTTAGTCTTGTGTGTGTTATCTTAGTAACATTAGCTTGTTAGCTAAATAATGTTAGCTATCTGGTTATCTGCAAACCAACAGACAGATTCTACTGTGTGAATTAACAGCACTGCTAATGTTATATCTGCACATAACTTTATCTCTGAACCTCAACAAGCTGTTGGTGTGTGTGCACTATCCTGCAGACAGCATGAAGTTGCCAATTGCAGAATGCATTTCCAAATTGCAAGACCAAATTGCCTGTTAAATTGCCAATTGTAAAATTAATTGCAAACTGAATAAAGAACTCAGAATAAAGAAAAAACTTCCAAAGGTCTATACTACATGTTGTACATTAAAGTGGCTTCAAAGTATTTAGGCCCTCTCACTTTTTGCACACATAGTTTTAGATTTAATTTTACATTGGAAGATGTTTTCCCAATCAGCCTGTACACCGTAACCTATTTTTAAACATAGTTAGAAACATTTGCATATTTATTAACAATCAAAACTTTAAAAACTTACCTGTTGCTGAGAAGAGCACTTTAAAGGTCATCTGGCAAACCAACATCTGGCAAATGAGCAAGTGAGCTGTTATATACCTTTGACGCAAAGACTATCACATTATAGATCAAATCTTTTTTCTTTTTTTTTTCGGTCAGATCTGATCTTTTTGTATGGCTGGATCATATTCATTTTTGTAACTACTCGGGTCCTAAACTGTCTCACATCCACAGATTTAACTAAATTGTGAGTCATGTGTATAAGAATAAAACACCATGATTTTTTTGACAGTCAGTTTGCTTAGATTCTTCAAACACTGTTCTGATCAAAAGCTTCTCCATATGTGTTCAACCAAATTGAAACTTCCTTGTCTCTCCATAGAACCCAATTGCTATTGTTTGCTCTCAACCCTCATTTATTTTTACCGGTTTGTGTGGTGCTAATACTGAATGATGAAAACAGGAAATATGTGCATGTGCAGTAGAGTGATTATGTTAAAAATACCACATGAATTCCAGTCTGACTGTTCTGACAGTGGTCGCATAGCCAAAGATCACAGCTGAATTGGATCTAAAACCACATATGCATTGACTTGTTGTGGACTTCTGAAGCTCTGTGAGGTGGACTATTGGGTTCTTTGTCCACTCCTTGATCAAGACTCTGCTTTCCTTTTTACTCGGTTTGGCCAAACTGCCAACTTCAGAAAGAGTCTTGGTGGTTCCAGGTTTCTTCTATTTCACAATTATTGAGGCCCCCATTTTGCTGGAAAGTCATTTTATAGCTTTTTCCTGATTTGTGCTTCATCAAATTTTTTACCAGAGGTCTAAAGAACAACACACAATAACAACTGATACAACTTTATGGCTTGGGTTTTTCAGATATACAAACTCAATTTTATTATAAAGGCGAGGGACTCTCTCAAATATACCAATCAATTAATTTGCCACAGCAAGTGCCTGAATACTATCATGAATGAGCAATTGTGCAAAAAGTGAACCTGAATAATTTCTGAAGCCATTGTGTGCCTGATTTTAACATTTCAGAGTTTTACAATACAAAAAAGAAGCAATAAATTGAAAGGGTCTGTTTACAGCTTGCAGCCTATAAATAATGGCAACTTCAGCCCTGAAGTGTCAGACACGACCACAGCTTTATAGCTTATTTCTGAAGCAGAAAATTTGGCATATTGTAAGATAGCATAGAAAAACGTTATATCATTATTTTTCGCATCAAATTAACAGCTAACCAATAGCATTATATGTGCTAGTATACTAGTAACTAGTAAACTGTTGGTTTATCCTGTCAGTAATATGGTGGACCTTACTTTACAGCTTTTGCCTTCAGCACTACATAACTTTACATTATTGTCAGAGAAAATGCTCTTAAAATACGTCGATATAGAACAATGTGTAGAGCTGATCTCTATGGACCTGTTGCAGGGGTAGGAAGGAGGAAAGGAAACACTGTCATGTTCTGTTTTTGTCCCTACTCACATTGTGTTCCCTTTCACAGTGGCCCAGTTGAGAAAGGTTCCCTCAAAAAAGCCAGATGGAGAGATCAAACCCTATTCTTTAATGGAGAGAGAAGGTAAAGCACCACTCAAGTGGAGTTTAAACAGTTGATTGTATGTTCTCTGTGATAAGAATATTTGTCACTTTTCTGATCCATTTAGACAGTTTTTGCATATAAAATCATTATATTCTTGTGCAGTGGTACGTCAGGAAGAGAGAGCTCTTCCCTGGCCGTTTGTTCCTCCTCATTCTCCGCAGCGATTAATATCCTCCCAGTGCTCCCATTCCCTCAGCGTGGGATCCTCCCCCAACAGGGTACTCTCTCGAGCAGCTTCAGCTTCTGCCCCTGGTAGCAACAGGGATCAAAACCCACAGTTCCCTGTCATTGAGCGCTGCAGGGCAAGACGCACCAAGTAAGAAACAACACACATCTAGGCCTTCTGACCACAAATGATATGTATACAGACGAGTGACATATTAAATTAAATAACATTAAGTTTCTTAGTAAGGTGTTGGGAGAGCAGCATTACTTAAACCAAAACAATAGAAGAAAAATGTCCCCACAACATAATAGAAACATCAGATCAGACCCCTTCACTGTATGAGTCAAGCATTCAGATTTTTCCTGTCACAGTTCCATACTTAAACAGGTTGAAAACTCACAGTAGCAAGAAAAAATAATGGCACTGTTTTCTGTATAAATTGGTCATGAAATGTAATCTTCAATGAGGTCACAAATATCAACAAACTAAATTTTACATCAGAAAAGCACAAACAGTTATGAGCCTTCAACACAACAACAAGGGATGGTGGAAAAGGTAATGGCAACCTTGGATTTCTGATGTCTCTGAACATCAACTGAAGTCAGGTTTTAGCAACCCTGGAGTCCAATTAATGAAATGGGAATGGAGGTGTTGTTTAGAACTACCTTGACTTATAAATATATTCCAACACTGTCAGTCTACAGCGTCCACTGTGTGAGACATGCCTCGCAAAAAAGAAATCTGAGAAGACCTACGAACAAGAGTCATTGATTTTAGATATTCATCAGAACACAGACATTTTGTCTATAAATGGAGACAATTTGATACTGTGGCTGTTTTCCATAGGAGTAGGCACCAGGCCAAGACTGCAGAATGGTCAATGAGGTAAAATGACTCAAAGGATTCATTGGAGTTGGTGAACATCCCTGTTTATGAGTCAGCCATATGCAAAACATTGAACAGGCATGGTATCCATGGCAGGACATCATTGCAACATGCCTGAAGTTTGTCAAAGACCAATTTTACATTCTACAACACCACTGGGGAAATTGTCTTGTGGCCAAATGAAACTAAGGTAGAAGAAACAGCACTATGTATTGGGTAAAAAGAGAACCATCTACCAATATGAAAACACAATGCCAACAATGAAGTTTAGTTGAGGGAGCATAATGATTTGGGGCTGGTTTTGCTATCAAGGTATGGAATGTCAGGGTGGCTGTCCACAAGCTCAGAAGCTCTGAAGAAGCTGAGTAATGCAGCAGGACGATGACCCTAAACATCATAGTAAATTTTAGAGTGGAGCCTCAACCCAATAGAAATGTGGTGGAATGACCTCAAAAGGGTTCACAACAGACATCATAAGAATATGGCTAAGCTAAAGCAGTTCTGTAAAGATGAATGGTCCAGACCATGCTTGTTTGTTTTATAAACTTAAAAATATTTGTTGATATTTGTGACTGGCAAAAAACAAGAAGAAACTGCACAGTGCCATTATTTTTCATGTATATACTCAGTATGTGGGTAGATAAATAATTTTCCTACTGTGTATGAGTCTGTAATGACTGGCGGGTTTAGTAACCTATAGGAAAACACTTCTAGACAGTACAAGACAGATAATGACTTTATGGTGCTAGAGTATATAGGTAGACTGACATTACTGATGACACCCCCAGTAGCATGGCTAATTCAATTCAAATCACAATACAATCATCTCAAGGCACTGTACAAAAACCCAATGAATCTGTTATGAGCAGTACTTGGCAACAGTGGAGAGGAAAAAACTCCCTCTAACAGAAGAAAAACCTCCAGCAGAACCGGGCTCAGTTTGGGCGGCCATTTGCCTCGACCGGTTGGGGTGAGTGGATAGAGGAGGGAGAAAAGAACAGCAACAGTAATCAACAAATAGACACTGCAGGTTGGTGGGGCCAGTTACTACACATGAGCAATATACAGCTGCAGGACCAGGGACACCTGCAGAAGGTACAGAGAGAGATGCTAATAGCATGGACAGAGTGATTGTGACGCTACCCGTTTTCAGAAGTTTAATTAGCATTAATTGATCAGAGTGAGTGAGTCTTTTAATGGATTAATGATTTAGTTTGTGTTCGCAATAAAAAAATTCTTTTTAAAATAATCGACTTTTAACTGATATCACCTTACAGCATAATCTGCAGATCTTACAGTGGACAATCTTTTCTTTGGAAAAAGTTTTATATTGATTTATATTGCAGAGAACAGTTCCTGAACTAGTTTTTACAGTTTTGGTGCAGACACACAGCCCATTTTCTCCAACACTAAATCAGAGCCTGTCTTGGCTCAAGTACCTAAGCATACAAGTAAACGTGTATTAAACCAACACACTAAGCCATTTAAGCTACATTCAAATATTGTGTAGGCATCCTAGTTGCCTAAAGTGAGTGTTCCATAGTTACTGGGTTGCACTGTGAAGTCCAATATACCTGTTTGCATGTCATAGTGTTGAAGTGCTGTGGTGTATTTTTTAATACTAGTAGTTATAAATGAGGTGTTGCAGTAACAAACTGGAAACCTTAGAGTGCCAGTGTCTGAGTCAGTATAGCAGAGGGATGCTTTCGTATGTCAATGGATGACAGAATGACAGAAAAAGTTTTGTCCAGCACAAAGTAATCCTCATTGTACAGCACAAACTTGGCTTTCTAAATACTGTCTCTTCCTCTCTTTCTTCCCCTTTGTCTTTTTCAACCACTTCACTCCATTATCTTCTTTTGATTAATTTTGTATACTGTGTCTCCTCTTTTCACTGTCATCATCATCATTTTTCAACAGTTCCCTTAACAGATCTCAGTTGGGCTTCGATTGACCAGCCTGACTGACCAGCTGAAAAGGAACAGCTGTGGTTTCTTAGCTTGATAAACAGGGTTAGCTGTCTCTGTCACATTGAGAAGGGGAATCTCCTGTTGTTTGGAAGAATATTTGATTTAGAGTGAGCAAAAGGCTACCTTAGGGCTTGTTCAAATGTTGTCATTATCTACACAACAGAGGGGAATATGAAGGCTCTGTCATACTATATGTGCTTGTTTTAGAACCAATTAAACTATCTGCCATGAAACCTACTATTTGAGACTGTCTTCTGTCATACAACTATTACACATATGAATTAACCAAAGAGACTGGTTGGTCCAAGATAGACAACGTCTACATTCCCCTCCAAAAGTACTGGAACAGTGAGGCCAATTCCTTTATTTTTGCTGTAGATGAAAAACTTTTGGGTCCAGATGTAAATACCTGCAAATAAAAGCTGAAATGCTGATGTCAAATCCAAATGTGTCATGAAGTGGATTTTCAGTTTCTGGTTTGGACATTTATTTTGTTTGTATTTCCTGGACTGTGTGATTTAGTTAGTTACCTCTATGTTGATTAGTTAGGATTGGTTTCACCTTTGTTCTGTTGAGCTTTTGTTTTGACTGTATATATACCTCCTGGTTTCTTTTGATCCTTGCTGGAGGATTTAATGGCTTACCTTTGTTTAGTTTAGTTTGAATTTGTTTGCCTGCCTACCGTGTGACGGAGTTATTATTGCCTGCCTGCCCGCCGAGTGGCGGAGTTATTGTTGCCTGCCTGTACCTGTGCCTGGTGAATCCAGGTTAATAAAGAACTGTGTGTGTGTGTCCAGCACTTGGGTCCTACGCCTTTATTCTTCACTACATCATAATAAAATGTTTTTCTAGAGCAAAAATAAAGGAATTGGCCTCACTGTTCCAATACTTTTGAAAGGGGAGTGTATTTCTAAGTTGTATTTCCACTCTGCGACTTTTTTGGCATTTAATTTTACTGATACATTTTTTTGTTTTGTAGTTTTTTGTTATTACTCTATTATGTACTGTATGTTTTGATTACCCTTTTTTCTTTCTGTCTTGTTACCAAATTTTGGGTTGCATTTTTATCCCTTGCACTTCTGTCCTCTCTTTTTACCCTGCTATGTTTTTGGTTTTCTTCTCCTCTCTTCTTGCCATTTCCCTGGTAGCCAACAAGGTCTAGTTGTAAGATGCAGCCTGCAGTCCCCACATGGACAGCAGAGAGGTTGGACTGCTTAACCTACAGACACAAGGTAAGATTCAGAAAAGTAAAGTAAAAACCTTGTAACTGGAGGTCATATAGGTATTATTAGTTGCACATATTCAGATAATGATCACCTTAATTGTAATTTTTTGATTAAAAAGTATCTGCATTAAGAATTTTATGTATTGTTGTGAAGAAACCAAAGAGAATGTCGGAGGACCAAATATCCACTCTAGTCCCTCACCCTTCCATTACTATATAGTGCACTCAATTAGCTAATGGTTTTCGGACACTCGCCCACTACTTTTTTTCTGTCGCCGATTTCCTGTTTCAAACTCAAATTATATTTATTACTTTAATAATTTAGTGGTGAAAATTAATTTTACTAATTCTGAGTGTTTTCTTAAAAGGTGTAACTTTTACACCTAACTACAATGTTATGTCAACCTGTCAAGAATTTACATGTATTTTTCCATTTCATATATACATTCTCACTTGCTTTTCTTTTGTGAAGCATATTTCAGTAAATATGCTCTAATAAAATTAAAATTTAATTAATTCTAAATTGTGTTTATTTATGTTGTATGCTACTGTACTCATTTTCGTGCTACTCCACCATTTTTAGTTTACTTCTAGAGATTCGGACACCACTACAAAATGGCGTACTCACTCCATAGGGCCCTATATAGTGATTAGGGAGGACATTTGGACACAACCCTGGTGTATGCAGTTAACGCAGAGGTGGTTAAACCAACTTTGATCAGCTAAGAACTAAGAACTTTGAGGTTACCATCTCAGGGTTAATCAACTCAGATTTCAGGGTTAAGATCAGAAATTGTTAAACCTGCTTCCTGAAACAGACATCAGAATTATAGAAGCAACACTTGTTACAGTGTTTGGACCTTCCTTATCTCTATTTATGTGGCTCTAATTTTAATAGTGTTGAAGGCTGTATCACACACATTAAAACTGTTTGTTTTATAAACAACCACTGTCTACTTTACAAACCCAGTATTTGCCAATGACAAAAAACATTGCACTTTAGTAGAATCAGGGAACTCTGCTCTCATGCCTCACATGTTAATACATTCTGCCTCCTCAGGTTTGAGACCAGCACTGGGATACACAGACACACACAGGTTGGCCAGTATTAACACACTACAAAGCAGGTATTTAGAATAAGGAATTACACACTTACACACTGTTTATTGTCAGAGTTAAAAAAAAAAAACAGGAAAAATAGTGAATCGAGTTACATGCAGATATTTGTAGCTAAAACACATCTTAAACCAGAAATTTGTTGTTTAATGAAAAACTTAAAGCTGTAATTATAGCTCAGTGCACATACATGCAAATGTTAGTGTGGATCTCCTAAGAAAAGCATATTTTTGGCAACCGTAGGTTTTAGATGCTTGCAAAGCAGGTTATGCATGGGCAAATCCAGCTGACATTGGGCAAGAGACTGATCGGATCATCAGTCCATCACAAATAGTTTAACCATAGAGGTGGCGGTTTAGATAAAAAAGAAATACTTTTCTGGTTATATTGGTCTGGAAAACACATGACCTTCTTTGTCATTTAGGTAGGTGAGGCCTGGTAAGTCAAACTATTGAGTTTTCTTCAGCATTGCGTTTCAGTTGCATATGGAAGAATGTCTGCACAGAGAGTTATTATACAGTAAATTTGTGTCAGTTTTTAGTAAGCATGTTTGCCTTCTACACAGTCACTCACCTTGTATTGTTGTGCCTCTTCACTCAGGTCACAGCTTCTCTCACTTCCAGCTCAATCTGTAATCGGGATGGACCATGTCTGCAGCCAGGCTGATTTAAACAGCAGAGTGACTCAACCAGATGCAGAGGCTAAAACATGTAACACAGAGAAGATGAGTGGGTTTGACACTCAAGAATGTCCAGTAGGAGGTATTTTGGATAACTACAATCACCTGTTAGAGAAGGAGAGAGACAGAAGCCAACGTGGCTGGTTTTGGATTGCAGGAGGAAACTGCCACACTGCCCAATGGGTGAAGCAGAAGCAGGAATACAGGAGCACAAGGCCCTGGTGATTGGGAGTGAGCTCTGTAATTCGTACTGAATTCTAGAGCCATTCTTTTTTTTCTCTGACCTTGAGAGGGATTCAGTAGTACTGAATATTATTTCTTGGCCAAGTGCTGAGAGCTTTAACTTTCAAACTACACTTGAGGGCCAAAGCTTTGGCTTTGCAGTACGATAACTGTCATGGTTGACTGCCAAAGTACCGTGGGTGAAGAGGAGAAAGAAAATTGACCACGAGCAATTGATAAATTGCTTGCTTTCTATTACTGGCAGACTTTATTGCATGTATGGTTAATAAGCTGTGTTGGGAAAGCAAATGAGAACTTTGCTGTTTTAATTCAGGTTATGGGAAGTTTTAAGGTTACAGGTCTGTTGTTCCTGCAATGACAAAAGAGCTTAAGAACTGCCATTTAGTTTGGCTAGGGGAGGTCAGTGCACCTATGGAGAGTCCTCAGGCAGTCTAGGCTTATAGCAGCATAACTAAGGGATGGTTCTGGGTTACCTGAAGCCAGCCCTAACTATACACTTTGTCAAAAAGGAAGGTTTTAAGTCTAGCCTTAAAAGTACAGAGTGATTGATGATTCTGGTTATGAGGGGGCTTATGTCTGAGACATAAGCTTTTACCACTGAAGTAGGGAGAGGGTCCAAGGAGCATCTATATGGTCTCATCCAGCGGATGCCCTTAACTTCTTACTGTGGTGTTAAAAAACTGTGAGTGCCCTCTGTAGGGATTTATGTTTTTCACATTCCTAAAGTGGATAGAGTGTTGTGGTTTAAAGTATGGTGTGCATGGGGGGTGGTCTATTGAAATGATTTTATTGTCAGAGACACCCAGGTCGTATACTTAGAGAATATACTGTATAATTTCTATGAGTGGCGACCTCAACAATCTGCTTCAGGTTTAAGCAGTCAAGAAGTTCTAAGAACTCTGCAGCAGAATGATTAGAGTGTGTGTCTACATGAATATTTAGATCTCCGAGTATCAATACACTGGAGGATAATGTGCAGAAAGTTGAGAGAAGCTCATGTATTTCTGTAACAAAACCGGCATGTTGTTTTGGTGGCGGCTAAATAAGGAGTATTGTTCAAAGGTCATCAGTTTTAGGGAGAGGGAGGGGTGACAGAGACAGACATCTGTGAGGTGGATTATGACCAGTCCCCACCGCAGCCAGTGCTGGGGGCTTTTTCGAGCTAACTATAGCTAGGAGGGCAGGACTCATTTAGTTAAAACAGAGTAAAACTTTTGTTTATGCCAGGTCTCAGTCAGGCAAATAATATCAATCCCATTGTCTAAAATGTGATTATGGATTAAACAGGATTTATTTGCTAGGGACTGCTAGGGTGTTAAAAAGTTCAGCTTTAGTGTTTTGTGTTATATTGTGTTATGTTGTGTTAGTTTTGCCCAGCAAACGGAGAGTGCTTAAGTCCACTCTAGGATTTGCCACTCGCCTGGTCCACAGCCAAGCGCGAGCAGTGTTTTCAGTCTGCTAGCCCTAGCTGGCAGTGTGGATATGAGAGTTTAGCAGCCGGCACTGAAGGGTGGTCCAGAGAAGTGTTTTTAGGTCGAAATGTTTCTACTACTCAGAGTAGCTTCATCAGTCTAAGAGAAAGGTGGTATGGAAACTCCAGTTTATCTTTCAGGTTGGGTTCATTCCACTCCTAGCCCAAATAGGCTGATTAGGTGACCTATGTAAATCAGGTGAGAGTCATTAGACCCACACTCCTGAGTTGGTGTCACTTAATGGCACCTGAATAGGCTCGTTAGGTGAACAAAAGAAGTGAGCTCAGGTTAGGCTTGTTAGGATCTAGACTCATGTCTCTTTTTTTAATGCATTTCTGTCCCTAATGAATTACTAAGTGACTCCCCTTATGAACATTTTCTGTGTTTATTTAGTCAGTTCTTGGATTCAAACCCTGCTCTCTTTGGGCAGTGATCTAGATTTCTGCTGCTAACTGCTTTCAGCTCAGATGTTGTCAAACAATGACTTTTTCCTCCTCACTGGCCATGTACAGTGGGTACGGAAAGTATTCAGACCCCTTTAAATTTTTCACTCTTTGTGTCATTGCAGCCATTTGCCAAAATCAAAAAAGTTCATTTTATTTCTCATTAATGTACACTCAGCACCCCATCTTGACAGAAAAAAACAGAAATGTAGAAATTTTTGCAAATTTATTAAAAAAGAAAAACTGAAATATCACATGGTCATAAGTATTCAGACCCTTTGCAGTGACACTCATATTTAACTCACATGCTGTCCATTTCTTCTGATCCTCCTTGAGATGGTTCTGCTCCTTCATTGGAGTCCAGCTGTGTTTAATTAAACTGACTGGACTTGATTAGGAAAGGCACACACCTGTCTATATAAGACTTTACAGCTCACAGTGCATGTCAGAGCAAATGAGAATCATGGGGTCGAAGAAACTGCCCAAGGAGCTCAGAGACAGAATTGTGGCAAGGCACAGATCTGGCCAAGGTTACAAAAGAATTTCTGCAGCACTCAAGGTTCCTAAGAGCACAGTGGCCTCCATAGTCCTCAAATGGAAAAAGTTTGGGGCGACCAGAACTCTTCCTAGACCTGGCCGTCCAGCCAAACTGAGCAATCGTGGGAGAAGAGCCTTGGTGAGAGAGGTAGAGAAGAACCCAAAGATCACTGTGGCTGAGCTCCAGAGATGCAGTAGGGAGATGGGAGAAAGTTCCACAAAGTCAACTATCACTGCAGCCCTCCACCAGTCGGGGCTTTATGCCAGAGTGGCCCGACGGAAGCCTCTCCTCAGTGCAAGACACATGAAAGCCTGCATAGAGTTTGCCAAAAAACACATGAAGGACTCCCAGACTATGATAAATAAGATTCTCTGGTCTGATGAGACCAAGATTGAACTTTTTGGTGTTAATTCTGAGCGGTATGTGTGGAGAAAACCAGGCACTGCTCATCACCTGCCCAATACAATCCCTACAGTGAAACATGGTGGTGGGAGCATCATGTTGTGGGGGTGTTTTTCAGCTGCAGGGACAGGACGACTGGTTGCAATTGAAGGAAAGATGAATGCGGCCAAGTACAGAGATATCCTGGAAGTAAACCTCTTCCAGAGTGCTCAGGACCTCAGACTGGGCCGAAGGTTCACCTTTCAACAGGACAATGACCCTAAGCACACAGCTAAAATAACAAAGGAGTGGCTTCAGAACAACTCTGTGACCGTTCTTGACTGGCCCAGCCAGAGCCCTGACCTAAACCCTATTGAGCATCTCTGGAGAGACCTGAAAATGGCTGTCCACCAACGTTCACCATCCAACCTGACAGAACTGGAGAGGATCTGCAAGGAAGAATGGCAGAGGATCCCCAAATCCAGGTGTGAAAACCTTGTTTCATCATTCCCAAGAAGACTCATGGCTGTATTAGCTCAAAAGGGTGCTTCTACTCAATACTGAGCACAGGGTCTGAATACTTATGACCATGTGATATTTCAGTTTTTCTTTTTTAATAAATTTGCAAAAATTTCTACATTTCTGTTTTTTTCTGTCAAGATGGGGTGCTGAGTGTACATTAATGAGAAATAAAATGAACTTTTTTGATTTTGGCAAATGGCTGCAATGACACAAAGAATGAAAAATTTAAAGGGGTCTGAATACTTTCCGTACCCACTGTATGTATGGGTACAATTGGATATACTAATACAATAGGATTAGTGAGTTTTTATAACTTAAAAGTCCTCTTACACACTAGCTTTTTTGAAGCTTTCAGTTTTATTTCAGCAAGTGTACGCTTCCTTGCCTTGGTTATGTGATGACAACTAAGCAATTAGCCTATACTGCCTATTATTAATTTATAATTATCTGTTTTCACCAGGAGGAGCTGGTGGTAGTACTTTGGGGAAAACGATGTATGGGTTGCTTTGTTTTGCTTGATGAATCATCCAGCCTCCACATATACACTTAGCTGCTGCACTGATTTAAAATACATATCAGACACAAAAACAGAACTCTTCCTCATTCCATAAGATTATTTTAATTTTTACAGAACCAACATTCAAGGAAATGCTGCTCGAAATACTCATTACAAATAACCTGTTTGCTGAGGCTACTGTGTGTGTACACTCTTTCGAGTTTTTGCCGTGCTATCCGGTTGGTCTGAGTTTTGTGTTTTGTGCCTCGGGAGTTCCCCGGGAGGAAATAAACGCCTCAGTTGTCCTGCATTTGGGTCCTCACCTCTCCTCCTTCACACCACACCACCCACACGCCGTGACAGATTAACGTACTGAGACATGGAGACATTAGTTGCTTACAGGGAGGAAGTTTAATACTTAAAACGTAAGCTGCATAGTTTCATGGGTCATGTAAAGTGAGGGAAGGAAAACTGCCTTGTCTTTGTTTTTCCAAATTCTCAGGGATAACTGTAAGTACTACAGCCAAAAAAGCCAAATGAAAGACTGACATGCTATATCACATCTGTTGTCTGTACATAAATGTAAAATGAAAGATTAAAGAAAAGAAATTTGTTGTTTCAGTTTATTTACAATTTATGTACAACAGTTTATCTGTCCTGTAGTAATAATGCAATTGCACAGTGGCAGAATGGAAGTGAACACATTTTCACTGAAAATGAAAGTACATTTTGGGATCATCATGTCTTATAATCATACCATCCAAAAGACAAAAGTAGCATATGTAATTATGGAACTGATTCAGTCCTAAAAACACCACTTTAAAAAGAGGGTGTGACCCAGGCTTTAGGAAGAAATTACATAGACATACAGCTTTTGTCTGAACACCAGGTTCTGTATAATAAAGCCAGGTGGCATTTTTTGCTGACTTGGGATCTTGCAAGCCATTATTTCCAGCATTGTAATCAAGTGAAATATGTCATATAATAAAAATCGGAAACATGAAATTGGCAGTGAAGCACGTGAAGAGCTAGGAAGCGATCTGCAAGCCAGCCACAGTACACTACAGACTATACCAAATTTCCAGCTCATTAATTTCACTAAAATAAAACTAAACAAATTATATTGAAAAGTTGACCTTTATTTATGTTGGACCATCTAAACATATTTCTGAACAAACCTGCTTAGAATACATTCATGCGAGATGCCATTGCAGCAATAGTGGCTTGATTACACCGACCTGCAAACACACATGGGCAACTTTAACCCTAATGGTAAGTTAGCACAGGGTTCAGTTTCTGTAAAGGCCCGAAGGTACCTGACAACTGTAATGGAAAGACTCAGTTTAAGAAGAACAGATGAATAATTAAGCGTTAGAGGTGTTCGTGTTTTTAAACATTTGACAGAACCAAGTTGTTTCCCATGATTATAATGCTGGGCTACTCTAGTCCTGTTATCATTCTTATCTAAAGCCACTGAACATATTTGTGTTGAATATATAAAATGTTAAATGATCAACTGAATTTACATTTCTACACACAGTGAAACACTAGAAGGTTTCTAGTCAGCCTCTCTGAGCAAAGAGAGGTAGGTGTTTGACTGGAGGAAGCGGGGATAACAGTCTGTGTCCAGGAGCGAGTAGATGCGTTTCTGAGCGTGGGACAGAGAGGAGTGAGAGGGTGCCTGAAGCAGTTGGATGGTCAATTCCCTGGTCTTACTATCCAGGTTCACCTATAAGACAACATATAGGTTGCAGTCTTCTCATTTAAAATTACATTATAAATTAATATATATGTATTTTATATTTCAGTATTACTACTGATTGTAGTACTGACATATGAGATAGCTTCTTTGTGATTCAGCCTATACTTCACATCTGTCGATCAGATAACACTGCTTAGCCTACTTACAGTGGGTACGGAAAGTATTCAGACCCCTTTAAATTTTTCACTCTTTGTGTCATTTCAGCCATTTGCCAAAATCAAAAAAGTTCATTTTATTTCTCATTAATGTACACTCAGCACCCCATCTTGACAGAAAAAAACAGAAATGTAGAAATTTTTGCAAATTTATTAAAAAAGAAAAACTGAAATATCACATGGTCATAAGTATTCAGACCCTTTGCAGTGACACTCATATTTAACTCACATGCTGTCCATTTCTTCTGATCCTCCTTGAGATGGTTCTGCTCCTTCATTGGAGTCCAGCTGTGTTTAATTAAACTGATTGGACTTGATTAGGAAAGGCACACACCTGTCTATATAAGACCTGACAGCTCACAGTACATGTCAGAGCAAATGAGAATCATGAGGTTGAAGGAACTGACCAAGGAGCTCAGAGACAGAATTGTGGCAAGGCACAGATCTGGCCAAGGTTACAAAAGAATTTCTGCAGCACTCAAGGTTCCTAAGAGCACAGTGGCCTCCATAATCCTCAAATGGAAAAAGTTTGGGACGACCAGAACTCTTCCTAGACCTGGCCGTCCAGCCAAACTGAGCAGTCGTGGGAGAAGAGCCTTGGTGAGCGAGGTAAAGAAGAACCCAAAGATCACTGTGGCTGAGCTCCAGAGATGCAGTAGGGAGATGGGAGAAAGTTCCACAAAGTCAACTATCACTGCAGCCCTTCACCAGTCGGGGCTTTATGGCAGAGGGGCCCGACGGAAGCCTCTCCTCAGTGCAAGACACATGAAAGCCCGCATAGAGTTTGCCAAAAAAACACATGAGGACTCCCAGACTATGAGAAATAAGATTCTCTGGTCTGATGAGACCAAGATTGAACTTTTTGGCATTAATTCTAAGCAGTATGTGTGGAGAAAACCAAGCACTGCTCATCACCTGCCCAATACAATCCCTACAGTGAAACATGGTGGTGGGAGCATCATGTTGTGGGGGTGTTTTTCAGCTGCAGGGACAGGACGACTGGTTGCAATTGAAGGACAGATGAATGCGGCCAAGTACAGAGATATCCTGGAAGAAAACCTCTTCCAGAGTGCTCAGGACCTCAGACTGGGCCGAAGGTTCACCTTTCAACAGGACAATGACCCTAAGCACACTGCTAAAATAACAAAGGAGTGGCTTCGGAACAGCTCTGTGTCCGTTCTTGACTGGCCCAGCCAGAGCCCTGACCTAAACCCAATTGAGCATCTCTGGAGAGACCTGAAAATGGCTGTCCACCAACGTTCACCATCCAACCTGACAGAACTGGAGAGGATCTGCAAGGAAGAATGGCAGAGGATCCCCAAATCCAGGTGTGAAAAACTTGTTGCATCATTCCCAAGAAGACTCATGGCTGTACTAGCTCAAAAGGGTGCTTCTACTCAATACTGAGCACAGGGTCTGAATACTTTATGACCATGTGATATTTCAGTTTTTCTTTTTTAATAAATTTGCAAAAATTTCTACATTTCTGTTTTTTTCTGTCAAGATGGGGTGCTGAGTGTACATTAATGAGAAATAAAATGAACTTTTTTGATTTTGGCAAATGGCTGCAATGACACAAAGAGTGAAAAATTTAAAGGGGTCTGAATACTTTCCGTACCCACTGTATCCCTTCATCCCTTCACATTGCAATAATACATTTACAAGATGCTTGTACTTATGAGTACCAGGGAGGTCCAGTATTTTGGAATATGATGTATCATTCAGGAATGTGTGGTGTCCATAAGGTGTGATGTTTTGTGGGAAACAAAATAGCAAAAAAAAAAACACAACAATGAATTTGGGTCAACCGACAGAAGACTCCAGAATAGCACACATCTGCCAAGACATTCCCTAATAAGGGTTTGACATTTAGGACCCACTTCGATAGAGAAACAGAGTTTGCCATAGATGTTCATCGTATCAATCAAGTCAAGTTTCTGAGTTCAAGATACTTTAATAGGGGAAAAGATAACAGGAACACGAAGAAAATATTTTTACTGACTTCAAAGCAACTGATACAACAATTTGCTCAATTCAATTTTCACTGCAAATCTTTGCATATGAACCTATGGCTAAATGCTTCCTGTTCTACTGAACAAAAAAAAATGTCGTGAATGCAGCTATGGAATGCTGTGACATTAATTTTGAATTGCTCTCACATGCTCCTGAACAAACAAAAAGCATTCAAAACACACATTGTGTGGCGAATGATGCATACTTTTTTAAGTGAATTTTACATAAATAGTTTAGCTTGTTGAAGTGAATGCAGACTGAGTGAAAAAAAAAAAAAAGCAGGTGTGTACCTCTCGGGGGGCACCTGGTTGGATGTAGGTGGCACAGATGTCCTTGGCCCTCCTCTGCAGGCTGAAGTTGTTGGATGAGTGTCTGTACTGCTCACAGGCCAGATAGAACTGCAAATTCTCCTCACTGAACTCAGAGCGGAGGAATGCTCCAAACACTGAAACACCAGCTAAAAAGGAGAAAAAGATGAAGATAAGTGCAGCTTATATCGAAACGCACACACACACACACACACAAAACACTGACATATGAAGCCCTCAGCCTTAATAGGGAAGTACTGACAGCTGTTTGAGATGACAGGAAAACAAAGTCTCTTAGTCTAGGAAACATTGGGTAAGAAAAGAACAGCAACAATAAACAACAAATAGACACTGCAGGTTGGTGGGGCCAGTAACTGCACATCAGTTATATACAGCTCCAGGACCAAGGACACCTGCAGTAGGTACAGAGAGAGAGAAGAGCACAAAGTTAGTTCACTCTTAGCCCTTCACATCCAAACTGGAAAACACAAAAAACAGTTCTACTTGTCATTGTGTGCCGTCCACCTGTCCCTTACTCAGAGTTTTTAACTGAATTTCCAGACTTCCAATCTGATTTAGTGCTTAGTTCAGATAAAGTCATTATAGTGGGAGATTTTAACATTCATGTAGATGTTGAAAATAATAGTCTCAGCACTACATTTAATTGGTTTCACTCAAAATGTTAATAAACCCACCCACTGTTTCAATCACACCCTTGATCTTGTTCTGACCTATGGCATCGAAATTGAACATTTAATAGTTTTTTCCCCCAAATTCTATTTTGTCAGATCATTCTTTAATAACTTTTGAATTTAAGATAATGGATCATGCAGCATTCCGAAGAAAATTCCACTACAGCAGATGTTTATCTGACAATGCTGTTAATAAATTTAAGAAAATGATTCCATCTTTATTTACATCAATGCCATGTGCCAACACAGTGCCTCAGCTGCCTCAATCCTACTCCCTACCAAATTGATCATGTTGTTGACAATGCTGTAGCCCACTTCATACTGTGGCCCTCTGAAAAAGAAGTTAGTGAATCAGAGGAGATTAGCTTCATGATACAGTTTTCATATTCGTACCTTAAAGCAGGCATCACGAAGGCTGGAAAGGAAGTGGCGTTCCACAAACTTAGAGGAATTTTATCTAGCCTAGAAAAACAGGCTATTAGCATATAAAAAAAGCTCTCTGTAAAACCAGAACTGCATACTATTCATCACTAATAGAGGAAAATAAGAACAATCCCAGGTTTCTTTTCAGCACTGTAGCCAGGCTGACAAAAAGTCACAGCTCTGTTGAGCCCAGTGTTCCCTTAGCTCTCAGCAGTGATGAATTTATGAGATTCAAATACATTTTTTTCACATAAAATCACAAAACTATTAGAAATATAATTCATCAGATGCTTCCGATAGCTGCCATAAATGAATTTTCTACTCCAGTAGCTCTTGAATCATCTGTAAGACCTGTTATGTTTAGACTGCTTCTCTCCCATAGATCTCTCTGAATTCACATCAGTAGTTGCTTCATCTAAATCATCAACGTGTCTCTTAGACCCCATCCCGACTAGACTGCTTAAAGACACCCTGCCATTAATTAACTCATCTTTATTAGACTTGGTAAATTTATCTCTAGTATCAGGCTACGTACCACAGGCCTTTAAGACTGCAGTAATCAAACCCTTACTCAAAAACCCTAGTCTTGATCCCAGGAGTCTCAGATAATTATAGACCAATATCCAACCTGCCTTTTATTTCTAAAATTCTAGAAAAAGTTGTTGCAAAGCAGCTATCAGACCACTTACACAGAAATTAACTATTTGAAGATTTGCGCTAGGACCAATTCTGTTCACCTTGTACATGCTTCTTTTAGGCAGTGTTATTAAGAAGCACTCTATTAATTACCACTGCTATGCAGATGACACTCAGCTGAATCTATCTATGAAACCTGTTAACACAAACCAGTTAACCAGACTTCAAGCGTGTCTAACTGACATAAAGGTCTAGATGATGTAACTTTCTACTTTTAAATTCAGAGAAAACAGAAGTTCTTGTATTTGGGTCTAAAATCCTCAGAAATAACTTTTCTAAAATTATAGCTACTATAGATGACGTAGCCCTGGCCTCCAGCACTACTGTGAAAAACCTTGGAGTTATTTTTGACCAGGACATGTCTTTAACTCACACATAAAACAAATCTCTAGAACTGCCTTCTTTCACTTGCACAACATTGCCAAAATTATGAACATCCTGTCTCAAAATGACGCAGAAAAACTAGTCCATGCATTTGTTACCTCAAGGCTAGATTACCATAACTCGTTACTATCTGGATGTCCCAGTATCTCCATAAAAAGCTTCCAGTTAATCCAGAGTGCTGCAGCCAGAGTCCTGACAGGAACTAGCAAGAGAGATCATATTTCTCCTATATTAGCTTCTCTTCATTGGCTCCCTATAAAATACAGAATAGAATTTAAAATCCTTCTTCTCACATACAAATCCCTTCATGATCAAGCTCCTTCATAATTTAAAGACCTCATAGTACCATATTTTCCCAATAGAGCACTTCGCTCTCAGAGTAAAGGTCTACTTGTGGTTCCCAGAGTTTCCAAAAGTAGAATGGGAGGCAGAGCCTTTAGCTATCAAGCTCCTCTCCTGTGGAACCAGCTCCCAGTCTGGGTTCAGGAGGCAGACACTCTCTGTACTTTTAAGGCTAGACTTAAAACCTTCCTTTTTGACAAAGTGTATAGTTAGGGCTGGCTTCAGGTAACCCTGAACCATCCCTTAGTTATGCTGCTATAGGCCTAGACTGCCTGAGGACCATTGGTGCAATGACCTCCCAACTCTAACTCTCCCCTCCCTTCCTTTCCCCTTTCTTCCTCTCCTCCCCCCTCACATGGGGAACTTCCCCTTCCACATGAAACTGAAAATATACTTATTTACTTTCAGGGCCCCATTTCTGTTTAGTTGTTATTGTCTCAAAACTCATTCCATATGCTTGCTCATAATGAATCTGTCGAGTCTGTTTTTGTTTGTTTTTTTTTGTAAAGTCCCTTGAGACCATTATATTGTGATTTAATCCAATACAAATAAAATTGAATTGAACTGAATTATTCAAAGGGGAAGTCTTGTTCTTTTAGGTTTGTTGCACAGCACACAATATGATGGTTTGAATGTCGACATTACTAAAGCCACATTTTCAAATATAACTAGGGAACTTGAGACAGACTTGACTTTTAGTTGCACAAAATTTTCTCCAAAGCAGAAGTGGTCAGTCAGTTAAATGTCAAGATGCTGCATCCCAGTTCAGAATTTCAATGAAATGTATCTCTGTAGCCTTGTAAGCCCTGTAATTTTAAGTTCATTTTACATTAGTTAGAGCCTTCCAGTCCTTTTTGAGTGATGTGTTATTACCACCAATAGTTACTAATACTGATCATGTCACTATGTATGCTCTCATGATCACTGTAGAATACATAATTCCAAAAATTAGTTGTCTTTTCATCAAAACATTCCTCTAACACCATCCATGCTCCATTTAATTTTATGACACTTAGTACTCTTGTGACAAACTCAAAGTAATAGGCCAAAGCTCTGAAAGCAGCAATCATTAACTAGAGATAGGCCGATCTACATTGTTTCAGTTCCGATCCGATTCTGATCTACAACTGCCAATGCAGTTACAGATTACAAAAGAAATGCTGTTTCTAATTTAATTTTATCATTAATGTTGTTGCTATTGTGCTTAGGTTTACATCATGAGGCCCAAATGAACTAAACAGTACTTCTTATTGAAGTATTGTATCCTATATTAGCATCCCTTTAGTTAGCCTTTGGGTTACTATACATTTGTTATGTTCCTGGAAAGCCTCAGCAAGAGTGCTGCCTGGTGGTGTCTCTTACCATTGTTCATTACCATTGTTGGATCACAGAGTTCAACATATCTAATGTTTATGTTCTTTCTGATCTAGTATAGTCTAGCACTAAGGGACACAGTGTTCTCAGGGATGTGGGTGAGGAGCATTTGGGAGAAAGTTTGCTTAAGACACTAGGTCAGAGGAAGGGAGAAGTAGAACAGAGCACGCCCAGGATGGAGGGTTAACTGTTGAATGAGAATATAGAGTTTTGGAATATAGCCTTATTAGAGAATCACTTTGTAGTACAATAGGGAAGTACAGACTTGATTATCTGATTTTGTGAGTGATTATTGCATTTACTTTGCATGTCTGTGTAAGTAGCGGCCTCGGCCGCTCAGTACATAAGCTGAGCAATTGGGAAGACTCTGATTGACTGTGTTCTACTCTAATCTGTTCCTTTCTTGTAAGAAATACATTCTGAAAACAGTCTGCACTCTTTTTATTGCTCACCCAAGGATTTTTGCACAACAGCATGAACCCTGGTATTCTTTCACCTGAAACCATCGACAGGTACTTTACCAACAACTAATATTATGTTATGGTGGTTTAATGGTCCAGCACAAGCTGTAGACTGGAATATGGATCTGTAAGTGGATCGGTCCTGTCCGTCCAATATCCTATGAGCAAATGACATCAATATTGGACCTGATATTGATATTGGATCAGATTGGGCCCATCTCTACTATTAACCATTTATCAGGTGTGGTAACTTTCCAGACTTAATTAACTTATGACATTAGTAATATTTCAGATGCATTTCAGTGAAAACTACCATGATCTATGGATTTGTTCATGTACACCAAGACCAAGTCCTAAACATGGTTTTGTTGGAGTGGATGATTTGCAAATCAAACAATTTTTCGAGAAATCTCTTCTTTTTTTTTAAATGTTCTTAGTATGGAACAAATAATTGATATGATCAGCAATACTAACTACAGTTCTGGAATGAAGTGGAAATGTGTTGCTACACTGCAAATCTACATTTAGATTTTCCTATTTTAAAATTATTTTGAAATCTTAGTGGTCAAATAGACCATATTATCACAGCTAGCTAAATAATAATTGGGTTAAAAAGCAGAGCACAAATTCTGAGTATGGGTCACCATACTTGGCCAGTTAAATCACTTTCACTTCTTTCACTTCTTTCAATACATTTAATGTTGTGTTACTGTGCTGTTTTTTTCTGTATGTATATAGTGTATACGTTTTACACAAGACTGTAAATAAAAACAAAAAAGAAACTCTCAGTTGGCTGTGAGACAAGAATAGATTGTGAAAATTAATTTGCTTGAATAAACTATATTAGCTCCTAGTCTGTCTGGGAACAGAGAGTGTAAGACAATTAAGTCATGAAGCTTCCATCACCAGCTACTCTGCCAGGATATGCAAGTAAACATTTCGACCTGTTTCTTAGATTTTAATATTTCTTCAGTACAAATGTAAAGACAACTGATGGTGATGTTTATGGTGATGAAGAAATGCCTAAAAAAACAACCAGATTTTTGGTGGTAAATCTGAGTTTCGGTGTATAAGCCTGAGTTGGAAGTTTTATATGTTAGCTCACTGCAGATGATGAGATCTAAACATAAAAGTGTGGATGAGTTTGAGGGTAGTAAAGAGAGAGTGAGAAAGCTAACACGTGTAAAACCTGTCTTTAGAATGACACTCAGAAGGAAACCACAAACAAAATCTACTAAACCTTCAGCATTAATCTCAATCTCCTTAGCATCAACACACAAAATCAGGTGAAATAATTACTGGTCAAATGACAGTTTCACTATGATCACCTGTGTTTGTCTGACTTTTGCCATAATATTGCTCCAGGCAAATCCTATGATGATGGACATACAGGTGCATATATGAGTTTCTTCTCATCTGTTAAAGTTGTCTTGTTTTCCTGCTTACTGTGTGTGAAGTGGTGGAAAACTGAAAATTTACTGACATTCAAGGGAAAAAGGGTAAGCCAGTCACCAGAGTCATGTCTCTGGTTTGGTAAGTAATTTAAATGAAAATCAAATTACACTCCAAAAATATATTTCTTTACTTCATCAAACATGTATATCAACCAATCAGGGAAAAGTGTTTGGCTAAATTAATCTCCAATCTCAGAAAAAAATTGGACTTACTTTGGCTGGCCAGCAGAACATTCAGGGATTCAGCCCATTTTTCCAGCTCTTCTCGACTTATCTTCCTTTTTTTACTGTGGCCAATCTGACTCCACTGACGCATGAACTGCAGGCGAGACCTCCTCTCTGTAGCACTGTGGATGATGTAAGGGAGAGGCAGCAAACATCAAATAAAGATTGTACCAAAAAGATGTCACTATCATCACATCGCAGAGGATTCTCAAAATAAATATCACAATATGTAGCTTCACCATAACGGTCAGCTGAATATGAAGAAATTCTGATTTTCCTCCATGACAAATGGATTTCATTTTAAGACATCTAGGGCTGTATTCATAAACATTCCTATGGAAAGAACATTCTTTGAATTTTGGGCATTATGCACAAAGCATATTAGTTCTTAAAATAGCTCCTAGGGTGGAAAAATGTTGGAGTAGTGAGGACACAGTTCATTTTGTTTCACTGGACGTTCCACCTTGCAGGCTCACAAAAAGGCAGATATGGACTTACCCCAGTGTTGTCACTAATTGCTTGATTGCACATCTGAATTTTTGCACCATGTGAATAGAAACAGGTAACACAGCATCAAGGTTCAAATTGTTTTTATTGTGGACTACAAACAGCAGGGCCATTTTTCTTCAGTTACTTTTAAATAGATTAGAATATTTGTGATTAGCATAAAACATACAAAATTAGGCCTATTTTTTCAAAGTAAAGGCTTATAATGTGGGATGTGCTTTGTTTGTGTATAGAGGTGTGTGTTTTTAGGTTTTTTTTGGACAACTAGAAAAGAGTTGTGTCATACTTAGCAACGAGGTCAGCCCTGCCTCCTTGTTAAGAAACAAGTTTTTAAGATGAGGTAGGAGTTCTCTGAGATGATTTTTAGAATTTTCAACATGGCCCCTGGTGTTTGCATTGGAGAATAAATGAAATGTCTTGTGTGATGAAGACATATTAAGTTGTATTATTTTATGTGATCAATTTGCAACAATTAAGATCATAAAATTCATAGAAAATAAATGAGATTCTTACCTGTCTTTTTGTTCTGTATTGAACAGGTTTGAGTTTGAGGAATGAGGACTCTGAAACAGAAACCACAGTTAACTAAATATCTTCCATCTGTTCAACTCTGTGAAATTCCAATAAACCAGTTTCAATGTAAATGTTTCCGGGTTTCATTGTGACACTGTACTGGGTTTAAACCTCCACAAGATGAACTGGCTAACCCAGTCAACTCAGTGCAACAGTAGACCTCCTACCAAGACCATAGAACTATTGCATATACTCTCCACTGACAGTTATTCACAATTCCTAGAACCAAAGTTATTGTTGTTTGCAATCATAGATTCACTAAACAATCCCCAAAACTCAAGGTGTACTTAACTACAAAATAGGATCGGGTCAATATAAAAAATTTGGGTGGAATGGCCATACAATGGTTAGCACGGTTATGGCATAGCAAGGAGGTGTCAGGTCCAAATCCCATTCAAATCTGCCATCTGTGTGGAGTTTGCATGTTCTCCCTGCGCCTGTGTGGGTTTTCTACCAATGCCCCAGTGTACTTCCATGGTTGAAACATATGCAGTTTGGGATCAGGCTATGTGATGACTCTAAATTGCCTGCACGTGTGAATTTGAGTTTAAGTGTTTGTTTTAATGGCAATCTGGCCAGGGTGTATCATGTTTTAAACAGAAACGTGGTTACACGAACAGATGCTGGACTCCAATGTAACTATCGCTACCTTCCATATTGTTAAAGCGGACAGAGACACTACCACCAGCGGCAGGAAGAAAGGAGGGGGGCTGGCTGTACTTGTAAACTCCAGGTGGTGCACATCGGGTCATATCTCTGTCAAGGAGCACTTCCGTAGCCCGGACATTGAGCTCATTTCCATCGGACATTGCCTGTATTATTTGCCGAGGGAATTCTCTAATATCATCGCCATTAATGTCTACATTCCACTATCGGGGAAAACCGAAGCGGCATGTGACGTCTGTGACGCCAGTCTGCAAACAAAATACAGTGCCTTCATCATCATTACAGGTGACTTTAACCATCAATCCCTCTCCTCCTCTCCTGGTGGAAACTTTCTAGATTCCACCAGTTTGTTAGATGTACTACAAGAGAAAATAAAACTTTAGACCTGCTGTATGGAAACATTAAAAAGGCCTACAGTTCCACTGCCCTCCCCCCACTAGGAACATCAGACCACAACCAGATAACCCTGCTCACACCACATAGTGAGAACAATTACAGACTGTCTGTGTGGACAACTCCATCCCCAGGTCCGCTCCTACCCCAACAACAAACCTTGTGTTACTAGTGAGCTTGAAGGCCCTTCTCAATAAAAAGGAGAGGGCCTTCAGGTCAGGAAACCGAACAGAACTCAAGACCATACAAAGAGAGTTAAAAATACAGGCTGAGGGAGAGCAAGGATGCCTACAGAAGGAAACTGGAGGAGAAACAACAAATGAACATCAGAGATGTCTGGTGTAGAATGAGGGTGCTCACAGGACTCCAAAGGAAAGGTGGAGGTGTTGCTGAGGGGAATATACAGAGAGCAAACGAGCTGAACCAGTTTTTCAATAGGTTTGATTCCAGCTCCCCTCCCCCCACAAATGTCTCACTGCTACCCTGAGCTTTCTCTCCCCCAGCAGCCCCCCATTGCTCCCAGGATTCTCTTACAGGTCCCACTATCCCCCACTCCTCACTCTGACTCCTGCTGCAGACACCACAGCATTCCACCCTCCCCACTACCTACCCCCACCACAGACTCCACCCCACAGACTGGATTACACATAACAGCAAATCGGGTGAGGAGAGAGCTGAGTCAGGGAAAGGCTCCAGGACCAGACGACATTAGCTTTCAAGTTCTGAAGACCTGTGCAAGAGAGCTATGTGGAGTACTCCAGTACCTCTTCAATCTGAGCCTGCACCTTCGGAGAGTCACATTCTGTCTGGTCCCAGTGCCTAAGAAAAGATGTCCCGTGGCACTAAATAACTACAGGCCAATAGTACTAACCTCTCACATAATGAAGGTCATATAGAGACTGGTACTGGCACACCTCTGACCCCTTGTGTCTCCATTACAAGACCATTTTTCATACCAGCAGTTTCATACCAGCCACATGTTGGTTTGGAAGATGCAATAATACATCGGCTGCAGAAGGCATACTCCTCCCTGGACAGACCCAACACCACAGTCCATGTCATGTTCTTTGACTTCTCAATCACCTTTAATACCATCCAGCCATACCATCCAGACTCTACCTCCTCCGGAGGCTTAGGTTTTCAACGTGTGCAACAGGATGCTCCACATATTTTATCAGTCTGTTGTTGTGAGCACCATCTTCTTTGCTGTGGTGTCCTTGGGCGCAGGAATCAAAGCAAAGGACAGACTGAACAAACAAAAATTTAAAAAGCTTTAAGCTTGCCACCCTGGAGGAGATAGTTAAGGACAGAATGCTTGTGAAACTGCTGGCAATTATGGACAATCCTTCTCACCACTGCTACAAAACATTATACAATCTCAGGAACAGCTTCAGCAACATACTCATTCAACCCAGGTGTCTGAAGGAACAATACAGGAAATCATTCATGCCTGGTGCCATAAGACTGTACAATTAATCTGCCACGGTTAAAACCTGACAGCACAAAACTACATTACATAGATAGGTAGATACTTCATTGATCCCGAAGGAAATTCCAGATATCCAGCAGCAATAGAGACAGTAACACAAAGACATGTTGTAGATTGCACACTGTGCACCTTACATATGTTCAGTATATACAGGGTAATGTGAGAACGGACCAGAAGTTACTAGTGCAATGCTTAGAACAAAAACTACAAGATATATAAGGAGCATATAAATAAAAAAATATAATCACAAGTTTAATTTTATATGTGACAAAGTGACAATGAAATTGAGTCTGTTTGTAATGGCAGGATATGCATGTCATACATTTTATATAAAATACACTATATTGTCATTACACTATTATTATTATTGTTGTTGTTATTGTTATTACTACTACTGCTACTATCACTGTCATTATTATTGTTGTTGTCATTATTATTATCATTAATGTTACTGTTAATATGACCACCATTAATCTTACTGTTATCACTATTATTATTATTATTATATCCTTGGTCATATCTCTGTCATAATTTGCACACTAATGGTACATTCTGTCATTGTCAATATCAGTATAACTGCTACCTGCACTACCAGTCAACTACTGCCTTGAGACTCTCTTCACCCTATAGTTTATTGATAGAATTTTGTGTATGTATCTTATTTTAATTTTGATACCTTCCTTGTGCTTTTTTGAATAGTCTACCTCAGTGTCTTTATTGCTGTCTGAGCGTGATAAATGTATCTTTACCTGGCTACTACGATAAAATTCCTCAGGGATTAATAAAGTCATCTTTCTATCCATTTATATTTAGCCTTAGGCTAAGCCTTATGGCTGAAAGTAGATGAGATTGTAGCGGTCGTAGCTTTAGCGGTTCCCTCCAGTGGGGGTGTACATTCAACAATCACACTGCTGATTGGCTCAGTAGTCGCCATGGGAACGTTCTCTGACACTGCCTTATTGTCCAAATGTGGTGAGAGGGGGTTGTAGCCAAAAGCGTGGTCTCTCCTGTCAGTGGCTGTACCATTACAGTAGTCAAGTCTAGGGGCGCTGTTCTGTGGCCTGTCGGTGGCACGGACCATTACAGAGACCAGCTCTAGGGGCGCTGTTCTGTGGTCTGAATGGCAGCAGTGTGTTCTGTCTGGTGTGTGTCTGTCAGGTGTCTGGTCTCTATCAAGGATTTGAGGTCTGTGCCGTGCCGTGATCCTGGTGGTTTGTGGTATCTATATAAATGCATGTCATTGTATTAAAATCACAACACGATGCCACACTAAGCAGTATTTCGCAGACAGTCCAAAAATATGTATGTATGTAAAAATATGTCTCAACCATGCAGTCTCTCTCACCTCATTGTTTTGGTTTCTAGCCCAAATGTATGTATGTAATGTTTTGATCAATTTTATTACCTAACTCAAACAGGTTTTATGTATCTGCACACTGAAACAAAAACATTTATCAAAAAACTAGAACCTCATAAAAGAATTTTAAGGCTTTAAGGCTTATGAGGTTCAGCACTAATGTAAATTTGATCTAATTTGTAACATAGGGCTACATTGTAGAAACCTTTAATAAAGATAAATCTTAATTAGGTTTAGGACCTTTTAAGAAACGGCCCATATATTGCTCTACAGTGTAGGCTGAGATTTGATTTGTGTCCTACCTGCCCAAACAGACTCTTGAGGTGCAGTTTAGCAGTTGATGTTTTGGGTTTATTCTGCTCTCTATGTTGGGATTTGAAGGAAAATGGGTTGGAGGACAAAGGAGATGGAGGAAGGAGGTCATCTCTCTCCATGCTCTCACTGCTGCCCTGGGCAGCTGGGGCCAGCTGGCTGTCACTGTAGGCCCTGCAGCTTTCACTGAGGCCACACACTCCAAGGTGGTTCTTGTCCAGCTTCCCCTTTTCCCTCAGATTCTCTACGCTGACGCTGTGATCCTTGGTCAGCTTCTTCTTCTCCACCTCATTGACACTTGCACTGGGCTCATTAATGATGGGAGGAAGGTTGTGTGATTTCCCACTCACTTCATCTTCCTCCACATGAAGAGTGTAGGTGCCAGACTGCCGGTTCGTCTCATAATTAGGGTTGTTCAGTGCAACCCTCCTCCATGGGAGTAAGTCAAGATCCAGGAGGGATCCCTCTGAGCTAAATCTACGCATGGTTGCTATATGAGAAGTGATGGAGAGGGGTAGAAAAATGAAATGCTGCGACAAATGAAGAAGACAAGCAGAAATTAAGCCAAAAGGAGAAATAGTTAAGGCAAGATCAAAGCTGCAGTGTTGAATCAAGAAGAGAGGGTTGAGAGGCCAAAATTGGGCAAACAGAAAAATGGGTCACTGATAAATTTTTACTCCTCATTGCTGTATTATCAAACCAAGAAACAAAGAGTCCAGTGTCCTTTATATTATAGTATCTTGTTTTCAACATGGTCATCAATTACTGATTCAGACAGCTGGGCAAATAACAGTTATATGATGTAAATAAAAGTACATACATCTTGTTTGTTTCAAATAACAATGGAAGTTAATTTCCACTAATTAAAGGAAAAATTAAACCAAATCACACAAATGATAGAAAAGAGTGAACTTATAACTACAAAACTTCTGAACTGTGTTGAAATGTGGCACTGAATGCTCCCACTGTGCAATTTTTATATTGTTTGGTGAAAGTTTCCATTCATTTCATAACATCCAGCCCCCATATACCTTTGACTGTCACTGCAGTGGGAAAAACATTTTGCTTTTGTTTGGACTCAGTAAGACCCTCCAACTGCCAACCCTAATAATTAATAATTATCACCAATGTATGTTTAACCTACCTTTTCGTCTAGCAGTTAAGCTATTTCCATGACAAATAGTTTGCTTCTCCCAGTCTCTTGAGATCAACGTACATTAAATTAAATTTCGGGATTCAGCTTTGCCGATTTCAGGTACCAAAAAGAAAACAAAATCCAACCTGGAACGCTCTTGCTGCCACTGTCTCCAGATTTGGTATCCCCCGTGAACGGCACAAATGGACTTCCTCCTCATAACTGATGCCACACCTCACTTCTGTCTCAACTTGTCTCAGTGCGAGCCTTGAGAGGAGCACCTTTGTGCGTATAAACTGAGGTGTGTCCTAGAAAACACACTGTATCCCACTGACATAGGCAACAGTGTATTGGAGACATGAAAACTGTGTGTGTGTGTGTGTGTGTGTGTGTGTGTGTGTGAGTGTGTGTATGTTGTGCTAAGTATGGAGTACAATAAAATTTGCTGCAAAGTACAATCCATCCCTCCTTCAGCACTACAATGCTTGCAATCTTGCAACTTCTACAACAACCAATATTATAATGTTAATAATAACAGTGAAAATGAATTTATTACTTGGTTAATTCTTAATACAAATAATTTGCATTTTAAATTAAATATACACTTTCTCAAAGTGACAAACACAAAGCGCTCAGGCATGAAACAGACGCTTGTCTTACGTCATTGGGTCCTATGACGTTGCGCTAGGTATTATTTAGAGAAGCGAAGCTAGTATAGCTAATAGCGTTTACACTCTGAATGTCAGTTTTATTTAAAAAATTTACAGGGTGTACTACAGTTTAGCAGGTTTTAAATAAAAAATATTACTGAGCGTGCTGCCGCCAGCTGACAGTGAAGCAGTTCAAGGAGCATATTGCATCCTCGGTGGAAATTCCAGTAGACAAGCAGAGTCTCATCAACCAGGGCAGAGTGCTGCAGGATGACACCGATTGAATACAGTGAGTAAATGAGACGTTACTATATGCAAACAGAGGAAGTCTTCCACGCACAGAGTGTTTGCAGTGTACTACTATGCATAGTAGTACATGCATAGTCAAACACTGGTGTAACAAATAAGTAGCTGCATTGTATCACAATCATTTCTTGTACAGAGCCATTGTTAACTAATTCTACTTGTGTTAGGTAAACCAGTATATGAAATTAGCTCAGTTAAGAATTTGGGAATATAAACCATTCATCCACCTCAGTGGTTTGATGATACCTGAATACCTATCTTTAACAAGCAGCCAACCTGTTAGTCAGTTCATTTGGAGTCTGATTTAGTTTTGGCATCTGGGGTCAGATTCAGTCAACTGTGTTAAAGGCAGATGTGTCCGCATGTCTTGGAGCTCTGTTTACTACGACAAATCTTTCCATTGCTTGCTCTGACAGTCATTGTGTTTATACTGCTAAATTCCTGAAAAAGCTAAAAGCGTGTTTTTGACTATTACAACCTTGAGCTATCATCTCAATAGCTGCGGCAAAACTGTATTTTAATCAGAATTATTAATTAGCCTATTTTGATATTCATTCCTTTTTTTTTTACCTCTGTTTAGATATAGGGTACACTGTACACTGCGTTTTAAAATCTAAACAAATTCAATGCAGCTGTCACTGTTTTTCTTTGTTAAAATATGTAGCAAATAAATAATGACATGGTAACTCTTTCAGCACCATTTAGCTTGACTTCAAGGCACCCCTTTTGGGTACCACTGGTCTAACAAGGCATATTTGATGCAAAAAGGGATGTATTTATTAATATAAAAATGGCTAGCAGAACTGAAAACAGTGAGTAAGAGTGTGGTGCTAATTTTGTATAAAGCCAGTTTCAGTTCTGGCACTGAGTTAACAGTAAAACTGTACTTACAAATGAAACTACGTTTGGCTAAAAAAGTAGATATTTTGAACCTGTAGGTTTTCTTGCCCATAAATATTTTAACTAACCCCTGGTGAGACACTTTCATAGTTTCACACCTTCCTTTCGGTTACTTAGAACCATTTTGTCAAATTAAAAAGAAAAGAATATATTAACCATATAACCATTAACCTGATGATTATTCATCATGAGATCACATTTAAGTGTGTCCAACGAATGTCCCGTCCATAAAATATGAAAATATTACCTCATTAATTGTAAGTTAATGTTGATTTATTTAATCATAACAAGAATGTGTTACCACTAATATATATTATTAAAAATACTGGAATTTGTGCTTATTTCTTTTAATTAACCAGCAGTATATTCACACCACACATATAATAACACACATAATGGTACTTTAGTAACAAGAGCTGATGTAATCAAAATGACTATGGAATTTATTATTATCAGCAAAAATGGTTTGCTCATTCTGAGTAATGTCAACACTCACTTTTACGTGTTAGCATTTATTTGTTATTATTTATTGCATGCCTTTTATTTTAGGTTTTGTGGATACTGCTGGAATTTGTGAATTTGGATTAATGAATAATCTATCGATCTATCTATCTGTCTGCCTGCCTGCCTGCCTGCCTGCCTGCCTGCCTGCTACCGTGGCTTTTATCAGGGTACTCTGGCTTCCTCGCACAGTCGAAAGACATGCAGTTTTGGTTAAGCTAATTGATCACTCTAATTTGCCTGTAGATGTGAAAATCACAACAATCCCACTTCTTCCCAGGTTGCACAACACGACCGCAATAGGAACAGTTACATGACGCTGGGAGCCTTCAATCTGCCTGTGAACATTATGGACCCACAACAGATACATGTGGGTATGACCCTGCTGTATGCGAACCAAAGCATATACTTTATAAATATAGTGACCATATATATAAATATACTTTCTCAAGGCAAGAACAGTGTCATGCTTTGTGATAGCCAGTTGGTGAAGCCAGAAGGAATGCCAGACTGAGCACCAGCTCCTGAATAAATACCAGTCATAATTTCATTGTATTTCTAGTCTTATTGTCTCACTCTTCCTGTAAAGCTAACCACTGTTTGTATGTGTAGAGTAATGGATCAGTGGACATGCAGGTCAACTTGGACCAGTCAGTGCAGAGTGAACTCAGACTCACTCTTTGATCCACAGGCTCGAGGTATGCATGCTTTCAATATTTAGGTCAATGTGTGGATTGAGGGTTTTGGCATGGGGGAACAAGGGTGTGAAATCTTCCACTGTTAATATATGTTTCCTCTCTGTGTATAGAAGTAAACACAAAAAATACTTTATTCTATGAATTACTGTATGCTCAACATTTTTCAGTGACACTTATAATTTATGTTTTTTTAAAAGCACGAGTTAGGGTAGAGTTAGGGTAAGTGCACCGATGGTCCTCAGGCAGTCTAGGCTTATAGCAGCATAACTAAGGGATGGTTTACAGGGAGCCAATGAAGAGAAGCTAATATAGGAGAAATAAGATCTCTCTTGCTAGTTCCTGTCCGGACTCTGGATTCTGGATTAACTGGAGGCTTTTTATTGAGATACTGGGACATCCAGATAGTAATGAGTTACAGTAATCTAGCCTTGAGGTAACAAATGCATGGACTAGTTTTTCTGCATCATTTTGAGACAGGATGTTCATAATTTTGGAAATGTTGCACAAGTGAAAGAAGGCAGTTCTAAAGATTTGTTTTATGTGTGAGTTAAAGGACATGTCCTGGTCAAAAATAACTCCAAGGTTTTTAGCCATCTAAAGTAGCTATAATTTTAGAAAAGTTATTTCTGAGGATTTTAGGCCCAAATACAATAACTTCTGTTTTCTCTGATTTAAAAGTAGAAAGTTACTGGTCATCTAGGCCTTTATGTCAGTTAGACACGCTTGAAGTCTGGTTAACTGGTTTGTGTTAACAGGTTTCATAGATAGATACAGCTGAGTGTCATCTGCATAGCAGTGGTAATTAATAGAGTGCTTCCTAATAACACTGCCCAAAAGAAGCATGAACAAGGTGAACAGAATTGGTCTGTGCTGTTTCTGTACTATGATGTGCTCTAAATCCTGATTGAAAATGTTCAAATAGTTCATTTCTGTGTAAGTGGTCTGATAGCTGCTTTGCAACAACTTTTTCAAGGATTTTAGAAATAAAAGGTAGGTTGGATATTGGTCTATAATTAGCCAAGACTCCTGGATCAAGTCTAGGCTTTTGAGTAAGGGTTTGATTACTGCAATCTTAAAGGCCTGTGGTACGTAGCCTCATACTAGAGATAAATTTACTAAGTCTAATAAAGATGAGTTACTTAATGGCAGGGTGTCTTTAAACAGTCTAGTCGGGATGGGGTCTAAGAGACAAGTTGATGATTTGGATGAAGCAACTACTGATGTGAATTCAGAGAGATCTATAGGAGAGAAGCAGTATAAACATAACTGAGGTCTTACAGACGATTCAAGAGCTACTGTAGTAGAAGATTAATTTATTGCAGCTATAGGAAGCATCTGCTGAATTCTATCTCTAATAGTTGTGATTTTATTTGTAAAGAAAGTCATCACTGATGAGAGCTAAGGGAACACTGGGCTCAACAGTGATGTGACTTTTTGTCAGCCTGGCTACAGTGCTGAAATGAAACCTGGGATTGTTCTTATTTTCCTCTATTAGTGATGAATAGTATGCAGTTCTGGCTTTACGGAGAGCTTTTTTATATGTTAATAGACTGTTTTTCCAGGCTAGATAAATTTCCTCTAAATTTGTGGAATGCCACTTCCTTTCCAGCCTTCATGAGACCTGCTTTAAGGTACGAATATGTGAACTGTACCGTGGAGCTAATCTCCTCTGATTCACTAACTTCTTTTTCAGAGGGGCCACAGTATCAAGCGTCTCACGCAGTGAGGCTACAGCACTGTCAACAACATGATCAATTTGGTAGGGAGTAGGATTGAGGCAGCTGCCCTACACTGTGTTGGCACATGGCATAGATGTAAATAAAGATGGAATCATCATCTTAAATTTATTAACAGCATTGTCAGATAAACATCTACTGTAGTGTCCATGTTTACATCACTTGAATGAACAATGAAACAAACCACAGTGGTGAGTGTGCATGTGTATTTGTATGCATTTGAATTCAATTCAGTTTTATCTGCATAGCACCAAATCACAATACAAAAAACAAATGTATCTACATGTGTTGTAGGGGGCTCCCTCTTAGAGCCAGAGGTACCCCTGTTCTCCTCTACCTTGCTGCCATCTTTTTTCTCTGTTAGAGGGGCTTCATCATCACAACCCATGGACACAAGCTCCGTTTCTGCTTTATCATCCTACACCTCCATGCCTGAGAGACCAACCAACACCAGGCCCAAGTAAATTAGACTGAATAGTCCCATTACTGTCTGCTGTGAATCTCTTTACATTATCTGGGTAGTCATTTTTTGACTTAAAAGTTATTTTTCTGTCTGTGTATTTATTTTTGCCTCTTATTATAATCTTCCACAACATCGGTTTCTAGGACTGAGGCCGACATCATCACGTCATCTAATGACAGGTATGACTACCATATTTTCCGGGCTATAAGTCGCACTGGAGTCTCTTTTAGCAAAAACAACTTTGTTGAACAGAAAAAACATATACACTTACACTTCAGTGTGTAAGTTGCATTTCTAATTATACTAATTATAGCTGTGCATAACAACAAGCAGACGTGCATTACGAAAATCATTTATCCATGTCAAGAAGCGTTAAACAACTGCACCAACGTCAAGGCTGGTGGGGGATTGTCATGTCCTCTTGGGTTGTCTGAATGTCGACATTCACTCCAAACTTTGTTTCAGCTCCATACTTTATTACCTGCACTTTGAAGTCTGCAGTATAGCTCTTTCTTTTGTGTGGCATTCTCACTTGTGTTACACTAGGAGTTAGAGTTTAGCGTGAACATAAATGTTTTTACTTTTTCAGCAGTACAGTATCTTCAACTGAGTCAAAAGTTCCAGGAATGTCATCTAACACTAGTAGTTCTGCTTGACTCATTAAAATTACTGTAAATATACATGTATAAGTGTCCTCACTATATAAAGTCGCACGGCAAGCCAGATGATTAAAAAAAGTGTGATTTACACGCCGGAAAATACTGTTGTCAGTGTTCATGGGGGTGGAACTCTGCCTGCCTTCTGTTTGTCTTCAGTCATCCACGTCCATCAAAGTTTGTGGAGGTTCTCTGTGATGTTAGGAGGGTGGAGGAGAGGTTATCACCCTTCATAGAGAGGACCCACTCAATACTTGGAGTAGCCACTTCAGCACACTACAACAACAATGTAAGGTAGTAGCGGAACTAGGACAAAAAAAAAAAATCACATGACAGTATGACCTTTCAGAAAAAGTGAAGGAGTACATGATTAAACTTTTTAACATTTATGCAATTTGGCAATGAGGAATTTCAGATTGTAGAGGTATCACTGTTAAAGGTAAAGCAAAATCAGGTTATTACCTCAATGTCATCTCAAGGTGAAATGGTAATTAAGGAGCATTTTGGAAACTAGTAAAATTTATTACAACTCCTCTACATTGCTCCCACCCTTAATTTATGGTTAATAAAATTGTTGTGTTATGAAATTGGGTCTATTGTTAATAAAAACAGGTAATGGTTAGGTTTGAAGCATTTATCTTTTGTTATTTTTTCCACATTGCATGATATATGGGAACCTGTTAAAATTATGAACTGCAATTTTACTATTTCTAATGCAGTGTAAACGAAGCACGACAATAAACAATTATGAGTTTTAGCTATTTGGTGTTTTGAAAAGCCAAATGTGCCAGTCTTGACAACCTACTCACAGTAAGAATAGCCAGTCACATTTTAAAAAAAGAAACGGGCCCAAAATCAGAAGCACAAGAGTGGAAAGGGTTAACAAACAACCTCACTCACACCTTTAGTTTAGTAGTTAAGTGTCACTTCATACTGCAATCGCGTCGTGCTGTATTGTTCGTCAACAGATTAGCAACAGACTAGCTTTAGTCTAACACACCGAAAAACTATCAAAACTCTTTAAACAATTCATTAACCTACATATCGGTACTAGTCAAGTACCTTTCTATTTTGACTGGTATTTATTGCTATTCCCAGACTTAGCGTTCGTTAGCCTACCAGTTAGCTTGGGTAGTTAGTAACATGGCTTCTCCCTCTCTCTCTTTCCTGCTCGGTGTGCCACATGTTTAGTTATTCCGCTGCCTCCTTTAGTGATAATGATACCTGTAATAAGTGCAAGGTTCTGCTAGCTTTGGAGGCGAGGATCACATATTTGGAAGGGCGGCTAGCAGGTGTGGAGCCACCAAGCTCAGGCTCAGAGTCTGTTAGTGGTCCAAGGGCAGCTCCGGACGTAACCCTGGGTGACCAGGCAGAGGTTCCTTAGCTCGAGCTGTCACCCCCCTCAAACCACATAGAGATTGTGTCTGTCCCTCAAACATATTAATGAAATAAACCAGAAGTTAACAGAAGAGGAGTTATTCTCACTAAATACACACCACTAATAGACCACTTCACTCTCAGAGCGCAGGTCTACTTGTGGTTCCCAGAGTTTCCAAAAGCAGAATGGGAGGCAGAGCCTTTAGCTCCTCCTCTGTGGAACCAGCTCCCAGTCTGGGTTCAGGAGGCAGACACACTGTATTTTTAAGGCAAGACTTAAAACCTTCCTTTTTGGCAAAGCGTATAGTTAGGGCTGGCTTCAGGTAACCCTGAACCATCCCTTAGTTATGCTGCTATAGAACTAGACTGCCCAAGAACCATCGGTGCACTGAGCTTCCCTACCCTAACCCTAACACTCCCTTCCCTTCCCCTCTCTTCCTCTCCTCCCACCTCACATGTATATTCCACCATTGAATGTCACTAACCTTGTGCTCTCTTTCTCCCCTAGTTTGTGCTCTCTCCCTCTCTCTCTGTTCTCTCTCTGTACCTTCTGCAGGTGTCCCTGGTCCTGGTGCTGTATATCGCTGATATGCAGTTACTGATCCCACCAACCTGCAGTGTCTATTTGTTGTTTATTGTTGCTCTTCTTTTCTTTCTCCTCACACCAACTGGTCGAGGCAGATGGGAGCTCGGTTCTGCTGGAGGTTTTTTCTTCCGTTTTTGTAAAGTGCCTTGAGATGATTTGTATTGTGATTTGGTGCTATACCAATAAAATTGAACTAAATTGAATTGAATATATAGGGTATGATACCAAGTCTTTATCAGTAAGTCAAGATCAGAACAAGCAGCTTTCCCTAAAAGAAAAGTTATGTTTGCAAAATAGGCACTATTCAGCAGTGTTTCAATTATTAGAGTAAGGATTAGATTACTTAGATTACTTGAAGGTAAAACATTTTCTCAAACAGGGTTAAATCAAATCATATAAATCAGAAGTTAACACAAGAGGAGTTATTCATAAAAACATAATAAAAATTAAGACTACTCCTCTTACTGAACAGATATTAAATATAAATAAATATTAGGTCTCTTTCTTCTAAATCTCTGTCAGTAAATTACTTGATAACTGATCACCAAATTGACTTACTCTGTCTTACTGAGACCTGGCTGCATGAATCAACCCCACTCCATCATAAAAATGGTCATTTTTTTCGAAGCACAGGTCGAGGTGGAGGAGTTGCTGCAATCTTCCACTCAAACTTATTAAACTTTCATCCTCAGAACAGTTACAACTCATTTGAGAGCCTCACTCTTAGCCTCTCGCATCCATACTGGAAAACAAAAAAAACAGCTCTACTTGTCATTGTGTACCGTCCACCTGAGTTTTTAACTGAATTTCCAGACTTCTTATCTGATTTAGTGCTTAGTTCAGATAAAGTCATTATAGTGGGAGATTTTAACATTCATGTAGATGTTGAAAATAATAGTCTCAGCACTGCATTTAATTCGATTCAACTGGTTTCACTCAAAATGTTAATAAACCCACCCACTATTTCAATCACATTCTTGATCTTGTTCTGACCTATGGCATTGAAATTGAACTTTTAGTAGTTTTCCCTCAAATCCTCTTTTGTCAGATCACTTTGATGATAACAGATCATGGAAGAAAATTCCACTACAGTAGATGTTTATCTGACAATGCTGTTAATAAATTTTGAAGAAAATGATTCCATCTTTATTTACATTTATGCCATGTGCTAACACTGGAGGGCAGCTGCCTCAATCCTACTCCCTACCAAATTGATCATGTTGACAGTGCTGTAGCCTTGATGCTGTGACCCTTCTGAAAAAGAAGTTAGTGAATCAGAGGAGATTACCTCCAAAGTTAGTGAATCAGAGGAGATTACCTCCATGGTACAGTTCACACATTCGTACCTTAAAGCAGGCATCACGAAGGCTGGAAAGGAAGTGGCGTTCCACAAACTTAGGGAATTTTATCTAGTCTGGAAAAACAGTCTATTAACATATAAAAAAGCTCTCCGTAAAGCCAAGTCTATTAACATATACAGGGGGGCAAGAAAGTATTTAGTCAGCCACCAATTGTGCAAGTTCTCCCACTTAAAAAGATGAGAGGCGCCTGTAATTTTCATCATAGGTATGTATACCTCAACTATGAGAGACAAAATGAGAAAAAAAATCCAGAAAATCATATTGTCTGATTTTTAAAGAATTTATTTGCAAATTATGGTGGAAAATAAGTATTTGGTCAATAACAAAAGTTCATCTCAATACTTTGTTATATACCCTTTGTTGGCAATGACAGAGATCAAACGTTTTCTGTAAGTCTTCACAAGGTTTTCACACCCTGTTGCTGGTATTTTGGCCCATTCCTCCATGCAGATCTCCTCTAGAGCAGTGATGTTTTGGGGCTGTTGCTGGGCAACACGGACTTTCAACTCCCTCCAAAGATTTTCTATCAGATTGAGATCTGGAGACTGGCTAGGCCACTTCCAGGACCTTGAAATGCTTCTTACGAAGCCACTCCTTCGTTTCCCGGGCGGTGTGTTTGGGATCATTGTCATGCTGAAAGACCCAGCCTCGTTTCATCTTCAATGCCCTTGCTGATGGAAGGAGGTTTTCACTCAAAATCTGACGATACATGGCCCCATTCATTCTTTCCTTTACATGGATCAGTCGTCCTGGTCCCTTTGCAGAAAAACAGCCCCAAAGCATGATGTTTCCACGCCCCTGGCTTCACAGTAGGTATGGTGTTCTTTGGATGCAACTCAGCATTCTTTCTCCTCCAAACACGACAAGTAGAGTTTTTACGAAAAAGTTCTATTTTGGTTTCATCTGACCATATGACATTCTCCCAATCCTCTTCTGGATCATCCAAATGCTCTCTAGCAAACTTCAGCCGGGCCTGGACATGTACTGGCTTAAGCAGGGGGACACGTCTGGCACTGCAGGATTTGAGTCCCTGGCGTGTAGAGTCCGTGGTGTGTTACTGATGGTAGCCTTTGTTACTTTGCAAAGGCACCTGCAAGGTGGAATGTCCAGTGAAACAAAATGAACTGTGACATATGAATTTCTCACAGTGCTGTACTAATTGTTTGTATGATCACTTTGTTGGTAGAAGATTGTAACATATCTTAACTCATCACTGCTGCAGTGTTATATTTGCCACGTCTCTGTGTTGTGATAACTTTCATTTCTGCAATTGTAGCATGTTGTCATGATCTGCAACTTGACTTCCGGTCTCACGCCTTTCTTTTGAAGGACCATACCGGATCTGGTTTGCCTCACCACACTCACTCTTGACAAATTAAGCAATTGTTTTCAGCTGTGTTTTTTCCCTTAGCCCACAGATATGTACCGCCGCGCAACCACAGACGCCCGGTTGTTTGTGGAACGCCGATGTCACCAACCTCGACTTATCTGTTCACGATTTGCCTCGAAGTTATCTCCCCCCTGGAGTTTCCTGGATTTTCCAGTATATGGAATTGTCACCTTCGCTGGCTAAACTAAGTAGCCTCTCCTATTTTTATTTTGTGTTCTTGTGAAAGTCTTTTTCGGGAGTGTTGTGTTTTGCCCAAGAGGATTGGAGTTGTCTTAAGTGGACCTGGATTTCTGTTGAAAGTTTTTTTCTTTTCCGGCAGAAGTTACGTTGTGTTTTGAACAATTATTTCACGAAAGTGTGATTACTGACGTCATGTTCGGCGTTTTAAGACTTTCTGTTTTCGATTGACTGTGCACGTTTCTGCTCAAGGCTTTCTACAGGGACGTTCCGACCCAAAGGACTGAGTGCATTGTGGAACTAAGACGTTTATTCTTTTTGTGGAACCTCCAGAGCCGAGCGAGTTTTCTGTTGAAGAAAGACTTGTTTTTCTGCCTGGAGCACCGGATTAGCTCAGCGTTCCAGAAACTAGACGTTGACAAGACTTTAACCTCATCTCTCCTCTGAGCTGTCAATTCAGTTTCCCGGATCCCCTGTCCAGGGAGCCCTGCACCCGCCACATTTTGCTCTGCGGAAACCACCCGGCTCATCCACCACATCCCTCCCGACTACACCGGTACGACTGGGATCGGCCGAGATCTTAACTGCCTCCACCATAGATCCTACCCGTACTCTTACCAATATTCTGGTCATCATCTCCGCCTGCTTCAAGAATCCTGTAATATAGACTGAATGAACACAGATTTCTTACCTGAGTTGCCAGCGTGGGTTGATTTATTGGTCCTCAATTCCCTCAGTATGATACGTTTGCGCTGGGCAGGAGATGAGTTGAGAAACTTTTTTTTTTTTTTTTTTTTTAAATCCCTGAAGTGAAATTCAGGTAGTCCTTTAGTGAAAATGAGTAGCAATTAGTAAAAGTAGTCAGTAACTCGTTGCACAAAATGTTTATAAATATGGCCTAGGTTCTGGATCCACATACACTGTGTTTCAGTCCCTGAATGTGATTTGTGCAAGATAACAGAAAATCACTGGCATTATACCTGAAGTTAAGTATTTAACTTAAAGTTCTATTTATTTTTCCTTGAAATAGGCCAACACAGCATTTAGGAGCATGAGACTAGACTAGAACAAATTCTAGTCTTTGGATCCCCTCTACACATGATACTTAATTTAGTACACCAGTCTAAATTAAAATATAGACATATTAGATTGATTTGATGACAGTAACTTATTAACAATCATACAAGTTACCTATTATTTTACATATAAATACAGTAGTTACACTGTTATATCACTAATATGCAAGTGTGTGTCTTTCCAGAAAAGGGAGGAGCATAGGGAGGAGGCACAAGCACACAAGTTGATTACATCTTGTGCAGACGTTTCAACCTGAAAAGGATCAGTGACTACAAAGTAGTGGTTGGGGAGAGTGTAGCCAGACAGCATAGGATGGTGGTTTGTAGGATGACTCTGGTGGTGAGGAAGATGAAGAGGACAAGGGCAGAGCAGAGGACCAAGTGGTGGAAGTTGAAAAAGGAAGTGTGTTGTGTGGCTTTCAGGGAGGAGCTGAAACAGGCTCTGGGAGGTGAGGAGGTTCTTCCAGATGACTGGACAGCTACAGCTAAAGTGATCACAGAGACGGGTAGGAGGGTACTTGGTGTGTCATCTGGAAAGGAGAAAGCACATAAGGAAACTTGGTGGTAGAATGAGGAAGTTCAGGAGTGTATTAAGAGGAAAAGGTTAGCTAAGAAGAAGTGGGACACTGAGAGGATGGAAGAGAACACAAAGGAGTACAGGGAGATGCGGCGTAAAGTGAAGGTAGTGGTGGCAAAGGCCAAACAAAGGGCGTATGTGGATTTGTATGACAGGATGGACACTAAGGAGGGAGAGGTGGATTTGTACAGGTTGGTGAGGCAGAGAGACAGATGGGAAGGATGTGCAGCAGGTTAGGGTGATCAAGGACAGGGATGGAAATGTTTTAACAGGTACCACAAGTGTGATGGAAAGATGGAAGGAATACTTTGAAGAGTTGAATGAGGAAAATGTCAGAGAGCACAGAGTAGAAGAGGAGCACTTTGTGGAGCAGGAAGGAGCAAAGATCAGTAAGGAGGAAGGCGTTGAAGAGGATGAAGAGCGGAAAGGCAGTTGGTCCTGACGACATACCTGTGGAGGTATGGAAGTGTTTAGGAGAGGTGGCGGTAGAGGTTTTGACTGGGCTACTTAAGGTCTTGGAAAGTGAGAGGATGCCTGAGGAATGGAGGAGAAGTGTACTCTTGCCTATTCTTAAGAACAAGGAAGACGTGCAGAGTTGTGGAAACTACAGAGGAATAAAGCTGATGAGTCACACAACAAAGTTATGGGAAAGAGTAGGCTAGTGGAGGCTAGGCTGAGGTCAGAAGTGAGCATTTTTGAGCAGCAATATGGTTTCATGCCAAGAAAGAGTACCACAGATGCAATATTTGCTTTGAGAATGCTGATGGAGAAGTACAGAAAGGCCAGAATTAGCTGCATTGTGTCTTTGTAGATTTGGAAAAAGCATATGACAGGGTGCTGAGAGAAGAGCTGTGTTGGTTGTATGAGGAAGTCTGGAGTGGCAGAGAAGTATGTTCAAGTGGTGCAGGACATGTATGAGAGTGTGCTGTAGGGGTGACAGAGGAGTTCAATGTGGAGGTGGGACTGCACCAAGGATCGGCTTTGAGCCCTTTCTTGTTTGCTGTGATGATGGACAGACAGACAGATGAGGTTAGATAGGAATCTCTGTGGACCATGATGTTTGCAGATGACTGTCATCTGTAGTGAGAACAGGGAGCAGGTGGGAGAAAATCTAGAGAGGTGGAGGTTTGCTCTGGAAAGGAGAGGAATGAAGGTTAACCGCAGTAAAACAGAGTACATGTGTGCAAATGAGAGGGAGTCAAGTAGAACGGTGAGGTTACAGGGAGTAGAGGTGAAGAAGGTGGAGGATTTTAAGTACCTAGGGTCAACAGTCCAGAGCAACGGAGAGTGTGGAAAAGAAGTGAAGAGACATTTGCAAGCAGGTTGGAACGGGTGGAGGAAAGTGTCAGGTGTGATGTGTGACAAAAGAGTGTCAGCAAGAATGAAAGGAAAGGTGTACAAGACAGTGGTGAGACCTGCAATGTTGTATGGTTTAGAGACAGTGGCACTGAGAAAAAGACAGGAGGCAGAGCTGGAGGTAGCAGAGCTGAAGATGTTGAGGTTCTTTTTGGAGTGACGAGGATGGATAGGATCAGGAATGAGTACATCAGAAGGACAGCTCATGTTAGATGTTTTGGAGAAAAAGCCAGGGAAGCCAGATTGAGATGTTTTGGACATGTTCAGAGGCGGGACAGTGAATACACTGGTAAAAGGACACTGAGGTTAGAGCTGTCAGGAAGGAGGCCTAAAGGAAGACCAAAAAGGAGGTTTGTGGATGTAATGAAGGAGGACATGAGGATAGTTGGTGTGGATGAGGAGGATACAGAGGATAGGGTTGAATGAAGGCGGATGATTCGCTGTGGCGACCCCTGAAGGGAGCAGCCGAAAGGAAAAGAAGTGTGTGATGTTATCTTGGGATATTTGGTGACATTTCCAGCAGGCATTAGGCACTTTCCATTGAGCTTAGTTTGTTAATACTGTATGGGAATTGAGAGTTATTTGTTTCACAGGTATTTAGACATAAACCACAGTACTGGAGGATTTGGATAATGGTGCTAAAGGAAGTCAGTAGATTCCACAAGTCACTGGGATTTGTCATCTCATTCTGATCTGTCTGTCAGTCTCCCGTTCGGTTCTTCCCTCACTCGTGAACAAGACCCCGAGATACTTAAACTCTCCTCCGACCCAGAGAGTGCAAGCCACCCCCAACTACTTGAGTTTTTTTTTTTTTTTGTACCTATGCAGAATTCTGCACAAATAGGACATCAAAATAAGGTTGCACACTATAGCAGTCTATGTAATCTTTTTATCTGACTGTACTACACATGAGTTTTCAATATATGCTGGAATTGGAACAATGGCTGTGTGCAGCTCCTGGCATCTACAGTTTCCAGGATAACTACCATCAGCTCAAAACCTGTGCTCATTCTGCCCTCCAAGCAGAGAATCACTGAGCAGATATACTGATGTATAAACTATTGTTCATAAATAATTTCAGCATTTACTGATTGTAAAATGGTCTCTTAGCATTTCTTTTTGTATGAATATAAAACTCATAAAACAGATTAAACGGGTAATTTGTGCACTTTTGAAGTCTGGACAGAACTAGCTGAATTGCTTTCAGGCTTTACACTAACCCCATCTTGACTCAAGTGCCATATATAAAAGCACTTTTACTACTTTTTCTAGCATGCACACACACTAACTAGAGGACAATCCAAATTGTTATTCAATTTTAAAACAAGTTACAAAAACTACCCTAGCCTAAAAAGCCAGTTAGTGAGCAAGAAAGTACATTTTGTACCAATGTACAAGTACATTTTACATTTCAGTTAATTATACTAGCTAACTGAATCAATATGTCAGAAATAAACATTTAAAGTCACTTATGAACTGAAGTTTATTTCTGAAAGCTTTAGAGTGCTTGTGTTGCTTGCTCAACTGAACATTTATTCCAACAAAGGTGTTGAGTTAAAACTTAGAGCAAAGGCATCAATAACAATAAGACATAGGTTGTAAAATACCACAATTTTCCAGACATAAAGCTTTTCTTTTAGTTTTGAAAGAAAGATATCCCAAAAATGCTGAGTTACTCTTTAAAAGAAGAGGAAGGGTGAAATGACTGAAATATGTGATGCTGTAGCAGACATTTGAATTGTATCACATATTTTGGACCTACACTGGAGTGTGAAAATACATTTAATGTTGTGCAATGTTGCATTTCTCATGTCCTTGTCATTGTTAAGATGTATGTAATCATGAAGTATGATGTTGATTACTTCCACATGAATAAACAGATGTCTGTTATTACAACAGCTGGTAGCAGACTGTATGAATAACAGCCATATGGCAGCTGGACCCAAGAACCTAATTCTATGGTCAGGTTAACCAACAATAGTTAAACTAAAATTACAAAAAGGAAAAGTGGTGTCATATTTGGCTTTGTTTTTCATTCAGGGACAACAGAATACATTTTAAGAATGAAGAGCTTAACCTTCCAGTTTTTTGTGTTCCTATATTGAGAATGAACTAAACTTCTCAAGTCCAATTGGCCATTATTCCTTTAATGGTCTTCCTGGGGTCAGTTCCTGCTCTGTCGCAGTGAGGACAGGAGGAGGGGTAACAGGTTAAGAGCAGGTCGGTGCTCCTGCACCCCCAGCGCCACCAGAGCCCCTGCCAGGAGGGAAGTTACCCTGGGCAGGACAGGGGGCTGGGCTGGCATCACCTGTAAAACAGAGAAAATGGAGTATGGTGCACAAAACAGCTGTTGAGATAGTTACATCACTGACATTTTAACATGTTAACACAGTAGATGAAAACCTAATTTCCATAGACCGCCCTAGCATTACGTTCATTCTGTAAATTTTAAACAATATAACCTCAAGATCCTTAAAAAAAATTGCTTGTTGGATTATCTGACCATGTCAGACACTTCTTTTCCAACAATGGCATGGGTGGATGGCTGCATCTAACATTTCTGTGTAGAACAGAAGAAATCTCTACAACACATTAAAACATCCATTATAGCTACTCCTGTCAGTAGGTACTTAAGAGTCAGCTGCTTACCTTTTCAACCTTATGGCAATAAATGAGACCATCCTGTCCAATGTAAAAAGTAGAGAACGCATCATATGATCTGTAACAGACATTTGAATAAATCAAATATCAAACATTCTGCATATCTTATTATTTTTAAAACAGTAAATTAAAATGTATAGCTTCTTATCAGCCCAGCTGTGTAACAGTACCAGCTGCAGTCTGAATGCACTAGGTGTTACCTATAAAGGTGAGATTTATCTTTGCGATAAAAGCGCAGCAGCAGTGAGTGGAAGGGAAGACCCCTGATCCTCCAGCGCGCCTTAACTGTCCCATCTTCTGTGTGCTTGGTGAGCTTCAGCACCTCTAGATGAGCCTCAGCGTAGTAACACAGACACAGAAGGCGCCAAATAGTGAGGGTGAGCTGGTACAGCACACGGCCTCTATACCAACAACACATGCAGCAGATCAGGGCACACAGTAAGTGGTACAAACAGAAACTGAGAACCCATATACAGTGTCTGGTCACATCAAAAGGGTATATATTAACAGTAGCCCAATGTGAAGGAGCAGATTCACCTCATCTTTGTATTCATGAGACCATTGATGAATTCCATATCATGTGAGTACATGGTGTAATCATGACTCTTCATGAAGAAACTTGGAAGCTGAAAAATAAAGACAGTAAAGACAGTTCACTCATTATATTGCAATTACAATTATAGTTGTACTTAATAGAGAGACTCTGGTTTGGACCTTCACTTGACACAGACTGTTTGATTTATACATCACTATAGCATCACCTCACCTGTAGCTGCCATAGTTAGCAAACTGGCTGACAAATCATTAGTAGGAGCTTCAGGTTTAAAAAAAGTAAAAATGGAATGTTGGCATGAACTTAGCAATACAATAAATAAAATTAGGGTGAAAAATGCATTTAAGAAGGATTGGTGTGATAAACAGGGACATGTTTGGCCATGATTACAAAGTTAAGCCCTTCTTGGAAGAGTTCCCTGCCTGAGAGCCAAAGGGTTATATTTGTGATTAAGCCCAAATGAAGGATGGACTAAGAAATAGTTAGCCTTAGGTAAGCATGAGACTAATGTACCCGAATGTGCAACTGATGTGCAATATGCACATAGAACATTTTTTTGAAGTTTTCCTGAGTTTTAAACTTTGCGTGATTTAGTATGTTTTGTATTCTTATTTTATTCATATACTTTTTTACTTATATTCAAACAGTTTCTACCTGTCTTTCTGCAGAGTGGCCATAATAAAGAGTGGTAAGGTAAAGCACTCATGTCTATGTTGATGAAAACCTTCCTCAGAATACAAACCCTAAGAACCACAAAGCTAAATCAGTTGAAATAAAAGTCAACAGAGAATGCACATTAATCAACTCATCTTTATTGGACCTGGTCAATTTATATCTAGGCTATGTACCCTAGGCTTTTAAGATTGCAGTAATAAAATCCTCACTCAAAAAGCCTAGTCTTGATCCTGGAGTCCTGGGAAATTATAGACCAATATCCAACCTACCATTTATTTCTAAAATCCTTGAAAAAGCTGTTGCTAAGCAGCTATCAGACCACTTACACAGAAATTAACTATTTGAAGATCTATTTGAAAATCTCTCTCTCTCTCTCACTCGCTCATGGCAGCATACTAAACACAACACAAAAACTAGGGCAATAGACACTCACCATGTCACACAGTCACTTTGGTATCAAGCACTCTTACCTCTATCCTCAGTCTTTCATACATCATAGCCAGTTTCTCCTCTCCTTCACCGTTTCCTTTGGAAGGTCTCCCTTCTGCTCTCTCTGCATGGCTACAGAGAAATGTAGATGGCAGCAGAGACACTGCAACAGGCTTTTTGTCAGGTTCAATATTCTGCCTAGATTTTAGCCCCCCACCACAAACTGGCTCTTTGCCTGGGCAATGAAAACAATAAAACTGGGAGCCGTAAATAAACGGTGCAGGACACTTCTCTGCTTCAAACAGATTTCTGAAACAGTCATGTTCTCTCTTTCCAGCATCCACATTGCTTCTCTTGAAGTTGTTGATCCTGATATCATCCTCTCTGCTGCCATCCACCATAGTCAGGGGAAGGAAGAACTCAGAGGAATTGTGAGCCCCTGGAGCAAGGAGCTCTCCTAGTTTATTGTAACTGAACAGCGGAATCTCCAGCAGGGTATGTAGGCTGTCTGACTCACCCTGTCGCACCAGTACACACATGCTGAGAGAATCCTCCCAGTCCTCCTCATCATGACCTTCTCTCTGGGGCTGGCTGGCATTGTGGAATGGATGGGACAGCACTGGCTGCTTAATGTTATATCTCAAGCTGTTGGGGGGTGCTAGGGCCCATGACACACTACTCAGGGGGCGGGTATGATGGATCCACTGCCAGTAAAACACCTGAAGGAACAATAAGGACATAGATTATCTTTAACATACAGTACTATAACTGTTATTCACACACTGTTTTTGATATTATTTTATCGCAATAGCAGTCTGACATTTTGATAAAGCAAAAAACAACACAAGTATCTTAGTAAGAACAGCTTCAGCGCTCTTAAACACTAATTATACAAGTCTCTCAAATATACCAGATGGACGCCATTCCTTCAAAAGATATTCCTTTATTTGATGTTTTGATGATGGTGGTACAGAGTGCTCTCTGAAATGTCAGTCCAAAGTGTCCCATGGGTTTGGATTGAGTGACTGTAAAGGTCACAGCATATGATTCATACTGTCAAGTGTTCAGGTTTCTCCTTTAACTTGTCACCCAGTTGTATTATTAACTATTAAGACACCAGGTTAGGACACAGGACATTGTTAGAATAGCACAAAGATTGACACATCGGAAATCAACTACCCCAACTAAAACAAATATTACACCTAGAAACAACTGTAATAAAGTAATGTGAACTATAATGTACATTATACATGTATTTTAACATTCATTAAAAGTCTATATAATCCCAATTAAATTTAAGTTTAAAATCAACCGATTTTGATTCCAGTCTTGATTCAGATAAATAATAATGCTGCATAAAGTGCAGATTTTTTCTACCTTTAGCAAGTGAGCAAAACTGTTCTTTCCTTGAATATAAAATTGTACAAAACATTTTTTATCCAGATCTAAAAAGACATAAAATGAATATGTACCTGAAGCGCTTTCTCTCAGAAAGAACTAAAATTAACTCATTACACAAACTGCTGAACTGTATTTCCCTTCAGGGATTATTACAGTTTATCTCATCTCATCTCAACAGTGAAATGACAGAGAAAATCTTAGAATCATGTAGGTTACCTGATTAAGAGTCCAGCTCTGCTTTTTGATGGGTTGCCTTCTGCTGTGGCTGCGGACACAGCCCACCCAGAAGGCAACACCCCCTCTCATTACAGCCATTTAACTCCAAGTCACCAGCTGGCCATCATCCAAAGCTCAGAGGACTCCACAAAGACACAAACCAACTGCAGCAACAGGTTCTCTATCTTTATGAATCTGAGATCACAGAACAGAGAAGAGAGGGTACAACTAGTGACATTAGCCACAACCAGATTATCCACTCAGAAGTGACAATGTGCTGTTGTTTTTGGTGTGTCTGATATAGTAGTAAACAATATAATTTAGATCTGAAAGGTTGGTTAACAAAACATACGTTCTACATTATTTTGTGAAAACTGAAAACAAAATCAATAGAATCAAGGGAAAATAAATACATGATTGGTATCATGGTGGTAGCTACATGTTAAATATGCAAGAACAATGATGCACTAATGAATTCTTACCCAATCTGGGTCTTCCCAGACTATGCCAGGAGCACATGACCTTCAGCAGACCACAAGTTTATGATCAGACTCCATGGTGACAGCTGAGTGTGAACCAACCAAGCGCAAACATACTACAAATTAAATGTTTCATCGTATTGCTTTCTTACATTTTCTAAAATCTACATATAGAACTGAAATGTACGTGAACCATAAGTGTAAATGGATCTTTAGTTTAAGTCTAAAGCCAGACCAATATATCGTTTTGCCGATTTTATCGGCTGACATGAGCCTATATTTCGGCGAATATGCCGCAGATACGCTGCATATATTAACATTTTTTAATGTACATTTAAAATGCGTATATGTATATATACTCTGTTTATGTATACTGTATTCTATATACAGTTCCAGTCAAAAGTTTGGACACACGAATTGAAATGCCATTGCCTGCACAAGTGTATCCAAACTTTTGACTGGTACTGTACTATAATATACACATAAATGATATCGGCCGATATATCAATATTGGATTTTTTTTTTAAAAACTTCATAATATCAGTATCGGCATCGGCCCCAAAAAACCCATATCGGTCGAGCTCTAGTTGAGTCTTCTTGGTGAATACCTTTGGGGTTGATAGCTGCTGACGTTATTTAAACAAAGTTGTTTCAGGACCATTTGATAACTTGTGAAGTTTACTGTAACTTAAATAAACAAATTATTAAAAGTAGATTATCTTAAATTATTTATAGTATGAGATAAAAAATTGTGACAGAAAAGGAATAAAAGATTTTCATTATTGTAGTTTTAACTCATTTGCACTGATAATGGATGCGCCATTATTTATCACATTAACTTGATCGATGTAACGTTAACATAACGTAACGTCGATATTTAGGTCTCAATTTTGTAGCGCTATCTACTGATCACTTTTAAAGTGCATTTATAACACACTTATTTCCACAAATAACAGGAATATACGGATCCAGAGATCTTCCCTTAAAAGTTGACGGCACTTTGCGTGCTGTTAGCTAATGCTGGCTACCCACCGTGACAGCTAGCTAATGATAGCTGCTAGCTAGCCAAGCTAACTAGGTAGCTACCAGTTAATACTGAGTTAGTCACCGGCTTGTGCAAACATCCCTGCAGTGTTACCTTTTAAAGACGAAACCCCGCCGAAGTCAATCTAACGTTAAGATGAGGTTCTTCTTCAGTAATCACAAAGAGGCTAGCGGCAGTAACAAAGAAGTAGCTAAGCAGTACGCTAGCGGTTAACTTACACGAATGTCATTCCAACCCCGTGTGTCCTTGCCGGGCCAAACACTCCTCACGCAACCAGCCGTAATGCTGCATTTGCTGTTGTTGGAAATGCAGCTACTGTCTCCAAGTAACACAGACGGACTGAATAGCCAATTGCTATTTTGGGAAACTAATCAACTTTACAGTTTAATTTTCTGCCACACTCATCAAAGAAAAGACTTCGAGGATTTTATAATTGTATAACTTTATAGTTAAGACTGACTGTCTCATAACTACTTAATTACGTGACTTTTCTCCTAATTATGAGAATAATTTTGAGATCGCTTACAATGATGGAGGAATTGGTAGTATTCCACACTTGCCTGAAAATTACCACGTTTTTCTTTTGGATCAAGTCAATTTAATGATACTGTCAGTATATTCTGTACTACATAGCAAAATTAAGTGTCACTGGCTAATTCTTATAATTCTTAGAATATGAGAGGGGCCTCACTTTGCAACCCACAGTGTAATTCACTATATCTGAGTAAACTTTACTTAGAACTTTACTTTATATCATGAGGTTTTTGAGATTTATTTAGTATCAAAGTTATGCACTGGAAGTTTTGAGTATACCCAGCACATAGTTAATAATGTTAATGTTAATAGTTTGATGTACTTAGATAAGACAGAGTTTGATCACCAAAGGCATTGTAAGGAGAAGTTTTTTTTTTTTATTCTTTTCTAGATTATACTTGTGAGCCAGTTCCTGCCACTACTTCTCACTGCAGCATTGAGTAATCCATCTTGAAGTCAAAATGCATGGACTAGTTTTCTGCTTCATTTTGAGACAGGATGTTCCTAATTTTGTCAGTATTGTGCAGGTGAAAGAAGGCAGTTAGAGAAATTTGTTTTATGTGTGAGGTAAAAGAGATATCCTGGCTCAATAGGGTCAATAACTTTAAAAAAAGAATAAATAAAGGTAGGATTGGAAATGTCAGATAAATACGTGTTGGAAAATGGGACAACTCAGGAGTCCAACTGTATTTTCTGTCGTCACTAATAATATCTTTGCAAATGTAATAGTCAATATTGCGAGATTGTTGTTTGCAGATGATGTATTTTTATGGAAGCAATGGATAAATATATCATATAGTCAGAAAAATGGAAGAAAGTAGCCTATTAATAAGGTTGAAATATAGGGCATAAAACGAGCATTTAAATGTTAAATGTAAAAAAAACAAAAGCTATGTACTTCCCAAGAAAGTTGGGGATTGCAGTTAAGGTAATTAAAAGAGACATTCAATTAGCATAATCTGAGAGAAGAAGTCATGTGTGCAGCATGGTGACTGAGTGGTTAGCACAGTTGCCTCACAGCAAGAAGGTCGTGGGTTTGCAACCCGGCCTTTCTGTGTGGAGTTTGCATGTTTTCCCCATGCTTGCGTGGGTTTACTCTGGGTACTCCAGTTTCCTCCCACAGTCCAAAAACATGCATGTTAGGTTGATTGGTGACTCTAAATTGCCCATAGGAGTGAGTGTGAGTGTGTTTGGTTGTTTGTCTTTGTGTGTCTATATGTGGCCCTGTGATGGACTGGTACCCCTGCCATCCACCTGAAAGAGAGCTGGGATAGGCTCCAGCAGATCCTAGATTAAAGGATAAGCGGGTATAGAAAATGGATGGATGTATAGGTGGAAGTCCTGTGTTTAACGAAATTACAGAAGTGGGACTCTGAAACCAAAGGAAGCAACAAGGAACACAGTAAAGAAAGAACAAGTAATAATACTTCAATATTGCATTGGTTGTAGTAATCCCAGCAGCACACTATTATAGGAAAACACTCAAAAGGTTAGTGTAGAATTTATCAGGAAGATGAAACGGTAACAGTAGGCTACAGCACGTTATCATCTCATGCAGAAAATATTTAGTGGAAAGGGCAACAGTTGTTATTCCCTTACAGAAATTCAAACCGTCAGAAACCAGTTTAAGAAATATTTTAGAATGTGAAAGAAGGGAAGAAGGATGTTATTTGAATAACTGAAGACTAATAAATAGAAAAGTCTGTAGAGTAACAGAACAGTTGCAAGGAGTAGTGACACAAGATGGCAGTAATGCAAAACCAGGGTGTCCACTGCTGTTTAACACAGAAGAAGAGTTTCTTCTTGAATTTCGCCAGACGTGGTAGTTGTTTTTTTTTTCTTTTCCTCCAAACTTTATTTCCATTAAACAAACAAAGGAAACAACATACAGAAGAGACACAAAGCATATATGGGGAAAAACATAATTTAGCACTACAATAGACAAATGGCAAAAAAAAAAAAGAGCAGCACTTAAAATATTAAAATAAGAAAGACTTAGAAATAGAATCCCATAGTTTCTTGGCTTTTATGTTCAGTTTAACCATAAATCTCAGCAATTTAAAGTAATTAGTAAAATAATTTAAAAAATAAGAGAAAGAGGGAGTACAACTTACATGCGTGTATGTGAAACTTAAACAAAAGTAACACAGGATTGACAGTATCAGAGACATCATTAAAATAGATTACATTTATATAAGAAAAAACAGGAATGTTGTCTATTTTTAAAGGCAGCCAATTGTGGATATTAGACCAGAAACGTTTAACAAAGGGACAATTAAAAAATAAGTGTTCAATAGTTTCAGGTTCTTTAGAGCAGAAGGTACGTGGATTAACTTCAAATTTAAAGTGCTTTTGTAAAAAATTATTCACAGGGTAAATTGCTGTGGCTAATTTAAAATGGGTTTCTTTAACTTTAGGAACAATAGGAAAGGAGAGATAAAAGGAAAATGATTTTTTACGCAAAGAAATGTCTAAACAATCCCTTGAATAAGGGATTCCACAGCAGTGCATTATGGGGTGAAAAATTGTGGGAAAATAACATTTTGCCAAAATTAAGGGCTTGTTTGCGGAAATTAGATAATTTCACAGGAATTTTTGTGATCTAAAAATCACATTTAAGCAGAAAATTAATCCCTCCAACCTTATTAAACAAACTATTGGGAATGTGGTACCATATTGATTGAGGTTGGGAAATACAATCTTTAAGCCATTTGGCTCTAAGAGCTGCAATAAAAGATTCAAAATCTGTGGCTTTTAAACCCCCATTTTCATAATCTTTAATTAATTGTGTTTTACGAAGATGCTTTGTTCTTCAAAATAAAATTCAAAATTTTGGAGTAATATGATCTGATAAATTTAGACAGATACAAAGAGTGGCAAGGGTATACAAGTCTAGATAATCCTTCTGTTTTAGATAAGAGAATATGGCCTAGAAATGATAAATCATGTGAGAGCCAATGATTTAAAGATTTCTGAGTGGCTACGATGCGAGGATTGAAATTTAGTTCCTCCCTATTCAGCAAATTTTTAGTTAAAACTAGACCAATATATTTGACTTTGTTGTTGACTGGGATGTTAGCTATACTTCTAAGGTCACAGTTGTGAATTGCGAAAAGTTCACACTTTTTAGGATTTAGGTGTAGGCCGGAATGGTTGTACTCCCTCTTTCTCTTATTTTTTAAATTATTTTACTAATTACTTTAAATCGCTGAGATTTATGGTTAAATTGAGCAAAAAAGCCAAGAAACTACGGGCTTCTATTTCTAAGTCTCCCTTATTTTAATATTTTAAGTGCTGCTTTTTTGCCATTTGTCTATTGTAGTGCTAAATTATCTTCCCCCCATATATGCTTTGTGTCTGTTCTGTATGTTGTTTCCTTTGTTTGTTTAATGGAAATAAGTTTGGAGACAAAAAAAAATAAAATTCTGTACCGAAAACTCGATTTGTACTGCGCATGTGCGAAACGGTGTCTACTTCCTGTATGAAATAAGTCGAAACAATTTACGGCAGTTTCGAGTATTTAAACTGCTGTTGTTCTACACTTGCGACCCGATCCGCCTTGTGTAATGCAGTTTAATCTTTTTCTATACACTTATTTGGTTTTTTATAGCTATATTTGTTTGTTATGCTGCTTTGAAATATTTCCTGGTTTGTTAAATGGTTGCAGCATTAATGCCCGTTTGTTTTAAAGCGTTAATAAGTTAATAAGAAATAACTACTTTTAAACATTTGTGAAGGCTAATATGTGGCACAAATTTACTTCATTAAAATAAATAAATGAGGAAATTAAAACTAAGCTGAATTGTTTAACTTTGTTAGACACAATTTGGGAAATACAGATGTGTATATATAAGTATCTTTATTTAATTTCATTGATGGTAATTGTCGAAGACGCCCGGTTCACTTTCCGACCTTCTGTCAGGAATTTCTTCTTTTAAAATAAATTTTTAAAGCCGTACATAAAATGTTAGCGATGACAGGAAGTGGCGTGAATTTCGCACATGCGCAGACCTAAACCTGAATTTTGTGTTTCCGGTACAGATCGTGTAGAGACAATTGTCAAGCATATCAAGCCCTTGGCAAGCAGAAGAAAATGGACTGAAACTCTGACGTCAGTAATCTGGCATCTGTAGCATTACGTCGTTGGGCCGCGTGACACGTGTGTTTCTCATAAACGTTACTGGATAGAAAAGAGCCGTAGTTGAGTTTGTTATATCGTCGCAATAGCAATTGTCAAAATGCCCAAAAAAACTAAAGGGGAAGCAGAGTGGGTGGACGACGAAGTTGTCCCGGCAGCTGGTGAGATAACGTTGACGGTGATGTTAGTACGTCTTGAGAAGCTAGCCAATAGGCCATGTAGCGTTATAGCTAGCTAACTAATACAACTAAGCCATCGCTACAGTTAATCTGACGTTAGCAGTGTCAGTTACGCCAAACTCCCTCTGGAAACCTTCAGTTTTCATTTTGAATTCCTTATTGCTAATGACATAATGTCATGTGATCTAATATTACATCTTTTCATAAACGACTATAACTTGATTCACGAAACTTTCTAATTTGTCTTCTGGGACTTTCAGATTTAAGGTGATTAGTAACGTTATAGCTAAAGGCGTTACTTTCAATAACAGTTTAACGTTGGAGCTGATGTAAGTTGTTCTTTATTGTGTCAAAAAGAGGGAAATTAGCGCTTGACAAGAATTTAGCTAGCTTTTGTGTAATGGTATCGCGGTGTCAGCATAGGGTAGATTACACCAAAATAACATGGCAGGTGTGTATCCACAAAGAAGCTTCTGTTTAACGTTACGCACTATATTTATGAATTAAGTTTGGTGTAAACAGTATTAAAACATACACCAGGCTCAGTTGGCCGACAATGGCTTTAAATGAATTTAAACAATCTTTGAACAGTAAAGGTTTGTAGCAAATGTTTCACAATGACCAACAAAGCACAATTCAGCTGTGGCAAGGTACGACGGGAAGCATCAACAACAGTTTACTGGACAAATTAATGGCATTCTTCTCAAATAGATTCTCTTATTTAGGATTGTAATTATAGTGGTAGTTTAAATACTTTGGTTACTGATGTTATTGTGATATAAAAAAAGTTGTTTTCCTCCAACAGAAAAAACAGTGAAAAAGGGGAAGAAAGATAAAAAGGAAAAAAAGAGTGTGAGTACTTACAATAGGTTATTTTACTTACTAATTATTAGAATGTTCTATATCTTATATTGTATTTCTGTGGCACAAAGGGTCTCATTGCCTTTGTTGTGTGATTGTTTTTCATCAGTTCTTTGAGGAACTCACCATAAATAGCAAATCTGAAAAGGCTGATGAAGCTGCTATGAAAGACACACAAGGAAAACAGGTAATCTTTACCCTGAAAATAGGTCTTTATACTTTAAGCAACTGAAAGGGGTCATTTTATGTGATTTATAACAAGGCAGTGGCAAAAGTTTTCTTGTGTCTTTGAGTTATTTTTGTTTTGTCTTATTGTCTAATATTCATTATAGATCCTATTTCAGACTTGAAAGACAAATGTTTCCCACTAAGCATAAACCTGATGGTTAGTGTGTCACTGCAGGATGTTTTGGTATCCATGCTGGTTAAATGTGCTGTGTATTCATAATAAATCACACACCAGCAAAGCACTTCCACACCATTACACCTCCTGTTCTGTATTTCATTGTCGGAAACATGTATGCCAAATACTTGTGGAGTCTACTTTCTCTGCTTCACAAAGAACACAGTACATGGAATCAAAAAAATCTAAAATTTGGATTCATCAGGCAATAGTACAGATTTCAGTTGTCTTGTGGCAATTCCTTTTGTTTTGTGGTCCTAGCAATTTTTAGTTGTATTGTCTTCTTCACTGGACAGTGATGCTGAGATATTTGTATTCTGGAAAGCTGCAGTTGAGTCAGATAGTTTAGGACCTTTCCAACTGTTGGAAAGTTGCTGTCTGTACAGCAAGTCAGAAACATTTACATTGTGGTAGATCTGATCCTGATTTGTCAGGAAACATCTTTAAATATATTTTATACATCTTTATCTAACATCTGTTAAATATCTAGACTGTTGAGGCTAAAAACTGATGTTATTTTAGGAAACTTCACATCTAATGTACCCAGATTTTGGGGTCTTTTAATACTTGTAGAGTTAAGTGAATAATATTCATAATTGTGGAGTAAAACAACAACAGGTTGTTTGCAGTATAATAAAATCAAAATCTCTCATTAAACAGCAAATTCGAAGCTTCTGTAAAAATTTTTATATTGAGGAGCATTATTCTGAAATTGTTCGACAATTTATAGATACAGCTTTTCACAGATTGATGAATCTCTGCTCATCTTTACATCTGAAAGACTCTGACTCTCTAAGATGCTCTTTTTATACCCAAACCTGTTACTGACCTGTTTCCAAGTAACCTAATTAGTTCCAAGATGTTCTTCCTAGCTCTTCCTTGTTAGTACCATTTACTTTCCAAGGCTTTTTATGACCATTTAATTACTTTTTTAATATTGTGATATTTTAAGTTGAATCTGTGCTTTTCAGACTCAGAAAAAGAAGAAAGATTGGCAGAAAGGAAAATGTGGCGATATAGATGAGGATGTCATGCTGAAGCTGAAAGAGCTCTCAGTGCAAGCAAGTGATGAAGATGATGAGCAAGGTATGTTTTATTACTGAATAACAATTTAAGTTTTTATTCTCAGATTTCTACTCTTATCCAGTGTGCTTGTCTTTCCTTTCCTCAGTCGTCTCTCCCAGTAAAAGAAACAAGAAGAATAAGGTTTGTCATAAGTTTGCATTAGCACACTGTGCTTCACCTCTACCCTCCTGATTTTTTGTTGGCAGTGTAAAGCATCTCTGGTGTCCCCTTCAGGATAGAAACATCTTTGCTGTTCTCAGTCAGAGCCAGAGTGATGAGGATGAGTCTGATGTGGATAAAGTAGATAAATCAGCTACAAAGGTACAGTTTGCTTGGCTTAAAATAAGCACAAACCAAAAGCAGCATTAGTGAGTAGAATTGACAATACCTTTTGGGCTGCTAACAAGATATAACTTTAATTCTCACATTTTATGACATTTGCTGAAATTGACATGAAACCAGTTCTCATCATCATCCAAAATAGAAGAGAGAGAAAGAAATGGTAGGGGGACTTTGAACCATGAGTGTTGTCTTAACTAATTGACAACAAATTGTTTCAGGGCTAGGACGACTGAATATGCCCTGTTAAATTGTTGTCTGTGTTGATAAACTTCTGTGTCAAGGTTATAAATGTATGAAAAGCAGGTTTTCGAGTTAGTGAAGTCATTACTGTTGACATCTCTTTATACATGCTAATACAAAAGGCAGCAGGTTGAGCAGAACATCTTAGTAACAGCACATTGATGACTAATCTGGCTAGTAACTTAAACGACCCTTCTTCCGGTTCTTCCAATACAAATAAATGTGTTTCTACCATGTGTAAGTTGATAGTTAAACTTGATATTGTTTGTAAAATATTTGAGGTGTTTTTTTATGTGAATTTTCTGCCACTACAGACGTGAAAATCCAACATTCTTGTATTGCGTATGTCTATACATGTTGGTGTGTGTTTTATACAGGAGGTCGAGAAGACCAACAAAAAAGAAAAATCAAAGGCCTTGAAGGTAAAGGTGAGTGTTGGAAAGCCTTTTTCTATCATATGTCATTGATTTCCCACATCCCACAGTACTTTCTTTTTTAAATATCTTCTCATGTGAGATTCTGTCCTTGATCTGACATACAGGTCTTCTCCAGTCTGAATTGTTTTCAGAGATGCTTGCTTACAATGATGTATGTGTAACCTGTGTATCAGGTTGCAAGTGATGAGGAGGATGATGCAGAAAAGGATGACAATGAGGAGAAAACTACAAAGAAGACCAGAAAGGCAGCAGTCAGTTCCAAGGTTGGTGTTGACTGAGATATTTCTAAATACATGAATTAAGATGAATAGACACTGTAAGGATTAAGCATGGTTTTGACATTGACATATTTCTGAATTATTAGACCCTACCATTAAACAGAAATTGCCCAGGCATAGTTTTGGAAGAGGAATAGATTAAACTGTATATTCTCATGTCAGCTGTGAACATTGATGTATCTGACTAATAGGTACCTGCTGTATGGTAGTAACTTGAGTGTTTTTGTGTTGTCAGATGCCATAAACTGCACTTCCGAAACTCATTACAGTTTCTACTTTGTTGCTGATAGTGTCATAAAACAGCAACATCACACACTCTCCTAAAAATGGGCTGTATGAGATTCATAAATGTCCAGCTGCAAGGTAGAACTCTTTTATTTGTCCTAGGTTAACTTTGTTGGATTCCAAGAGGTGTAGGACCAGGGTTCCTTTTTCTTCTATCTGTTCAGTGTGAGCATAAAAGGAAAGGAAAGCTAAAGAATGTTTGAAAATCAATGCAGGATAAGATATGTCGACACCTTTTTAATGTCCTGCACCTGTAATGTGTGGGTTCTTAGCTTTTTTTTAGTTTATTTGAAGTAGCCAGTGGCAACCCCAGAAATAGCTAGTAGCTAAATTTTATCTGCAATCCTTGGGCAGGAAAAACAACTACAGCAGTATAATGGCCAATAGAAATATTAGAAACCAATACAGTAATAAAGTTAGAAATAGCACAGAGTGAAAAAATACCTATAATGATCTATCCAGCAAATTACAAAATTAATTATGTACTACGCAAGTGATAGAATAATACCAAACAACGATCAGAAAGGAAAAATAAATCTAAAAATGCAAATTATAGGAAAATATGAACCATTGTCAAACTAGGTATTAAACGATACACCTCATTCTTAAATGAAGTAATCTGCATTACATTGCAGATTGATCTTTAACCACCTCACCTTAAATATGTTTTTTTAATGTCAGGTGAGGATCAAGTATACCTCTAGGGTATGTGAGTTCTTGTACAGTTTGCATTCTTTCACCATATGCATTAACATCAGGTAAAACACCTTTCTTTTTAATGGTGAAGAACAACTCAAAAGCCTCCTCATCTGCTCAGTTACTATGCACATAAAACACAATGTCATCAGCATACGTTTGTGACTTTACATTCAAACACACCTCTGGAAAATCATTGAAATACAAACTACACAATAACAGCCCCAAAAAAGACCCCCAAGGAACACCAATAGGACACAATGTCAATGGGGATACCTCTGCTGAAACCTGAGAAAATGTTTATGCATTGTCAATTAAGAATCCAATGTAACATTGCAAGAAAAGATAAAAGATGAAAGGTTAGAAAGAGGAAACATGATTTACCATATCAGATTCTTTACAGAGATCTAAAAATATACCTAACCCGTTCTACAACAGCGGTTTATGTTGAGTGATTTCTCTGAAAACCAAATTGTGCAGAAGACATGGTGCACCTCAACAAAAGTTCACAAGTTGCTCTGGTACTACTTTTTTAGCTACCTACAAAACAGTTGGCAAAAGAGAAATAGGTAGCTCAAAACATTAAATAGGTTAGCAGATTTAAAAATTGGAGAAATTATCCAAGCTTTCCAGCAAGAGGTAAAATACACTGCTTAATATACAAATTTATTAGCCGGTGCTTAACTGTGTCCATGTAGAAAGGCAAACCTGCTGAGCGATCCCACACTGACGATGAAGATGAGGTGGAGGATAGTGATGGAGGTGACATGATGATGGTATGTTTGTCCTCCACAAAGCTCTGTTCTCCTTCTCTGCTTTGGATCAATGTGTGTTAACCTCTGTTTTTGGCTGTTACCATCAGAGTGCTGAGGATGTCATTGCAGAACAAGACAAGCAGCAGGAAGATGACCCATTTGCTAATCTTAGTAAAAAGGAGAAGAAGAAGAAAAAGAAACAGGTAATGCAGTTAGGTTGTGTGAAACATATACAGTGGGGCAAAAAAGTATTTAGTCAGCCACCAATTGTGCAAGTTCCCCCACTTAAAAAGATGAGAGAGGCCTTCAATTTTCATCATAGGTATACCTCAATTATGAGAGACAAAATGAGAAAAAAAATCCAGAAAATCACATTGTCTGATTTTTAAAGAATTTATTTGCAAATTATGGTGGAAAACAAGTATTTGGTCACCTACAAACAAGCAGGATTTCTGGCTCTCACAGACCTGTAACTTCTTCTGTAAGAGGCTCCTCTGTCCTCCACTTGTTACCTGTATTAATGGCACCTGTTTGAACTCGTTATCAGTATAAAAGACACCTGTCCACAACCTCAAGCAGTCACACTCCAAACTCCACTATGGCCAAAACCAGAGAGCTGTCAAAGGACACCAGAAACAAAATTGTAGACCTGCACCAGGCTGGGAAGACTGAATCTGCAATAGGTAAGCAGCTTGGTATGAAGAAATCAACTGTGGGAGCAATTATTAGAAAATGGAAGACATACAAGACCACTGATAATCTCCCTTGATCTGGGGCTCCACGCAAGATCTCACCCTGTGGGGTCAAAATGATCACAAGAACGGTGAGCAAAAATCCCAGAACCGCACGGGGGGACCTAGTGAATGACCTGCAGAGAGCTGGGACCAAAGTAACAAAGGCTACCATCAGTAACACACCAGGGACTCAACACGCCAGGGACTCAAATCCTGCAGTGCCAGACCTGTCCCCCTTCTTAAGCCAGTACATGTCCAGGCCCGGCTGAAGTTTGCTAGATCCATGTAAAGGAAAGAATGAATGGGGCCATGTATCGTCAGATTTTGAGTGAAAACCTCCTTCCATCAGCAAGGGCATTGAAGATGAAACGAGGCTGGGTCTTTCAGCATGACAGTGATCCCAAACACACCGCCCGGGTAACAAAGGAGTGGCTTCATATGAAGCATTTCAAGGTCCTGGAAGTGGCCTAGCCAGTCTCCAGATCTCAACCCGATAGAAAATCTTTGGAGGGAGTTGAAAGTCCGTGTTGCCCAGCGACAGCCCCAAAACATCACTGCTCTAGAGGAGATCTGCATGGAGGAATGGGCCAAAATACAAGCAACAGTGTGTGAAAACCTTGTGAAGACTTGCAGAAAATGTCCATGTAAAAGACTTTTACATTGCCAAGTATGGTGATCCATACTTGGAATTTGTGCTCTGCATTTAACCCACCCAAGTGCACACACACAGCAGTGAACACACACTCACACCGTGCAAACACACCCGGGGAACAGTCGGGGGGTCCGGTGCCTTGCTCAAGGGTCTCACCTCAGTCGTGGTATTGAGGGTGGACAGGGCACTGGCTATTCACTCTGTGCCACCGACAATTCCTGCCGGACCTGAGACTCGAACCTGCAATTTTCAGGTTACAAGTCCGACAAAGGGTATATAACAAAGTATTGAGATGAACTTTTGTTATTGAACAAATACTTATTTTCCACCATAAATTGCAAATAAATTCTTTAAATATTTTCTGGATTTTTTTTTTTCTCATTTTGTCTCTCATAGTTGAGGTATACCTATGATGAAAATTACAGGCCTCTCTCATCTTTTTAAGTGGGAGAACTTGCACAATTGGTGGCTGACTAAATACTTTTTTGCCCCACTGTATCCCTTTTACAGGCATTATCTATCAGTTGATCGATCGATATAGAAAATCTGTAAAATGAAACGCAGAGATGAGCTGTTGAGTGAATGTCTGAGGCATCTTCAGACAGGTAATAAAGCTCAAGCAGAGGAAGTGCCATGGCAAGGGAGGATCTGGCACAGGATGAACCATTAATAGGGAGCTGAAGTAGCTGACAGTGGGAAATCCTACTGGTGGCTTGAAGAGGGTGGGCTAAGTTCTTGGGGTACTGATCATTGCTTCACAAGAACAGCCACTAAGCACCAGATCAATAGAACGCAGGGGTGTCGTACAATAGACAGGATGCTAGGTGCAGACCGTGCAGAGCAGCCTCAGACAGTGCAACATATAGTGGGAGGGTGCAAATTGCAGGCAGGAATAGCATACACTGAATGGTACAACTAATTTGCTGGCATTGTGTACTGAGTATTGGCTAGATCCCCCCTACTACCACCACCAAGTCCAGAGCCTTTGGGTCTTGCAGTTCCAGACACATGGAGGGACTAGGTAACTGCATTATGGTAGTATACAAGGAATAGAAGGCAGTGGTGGCAAGATGCAGCAAGTCCCAAGTGACAGCAACATGAGGAGTAGCCTATGAGAAACTGGAGAAATACCAAGACCTAAATTGGAGAGCATATGAAAAGTGAACACCAATGTGGTCCCAGTGGTGGTAGGAGCACTTGGTGCTGTGACTCTTAAACCAGGACAGTGGATCCAACAGATTCAGCATCAACAGCTAAACTTTCTGTTCAGAAGAGTGCAGTGCTACGAACAGCTAAAATGCTGTGCAGAACCCTCAAACTCCCAGGCCTCTGGTAGAGTGCCTGGCATTTAGAAGGACATGTGTAATCTTGTCAATATGGAGCTTATTGTAGCTTATTTTAGCCTAATTGGACGAATTATGTGAAAGCAGTTTCTCTGTTTTAAGTTCTTGGGTTCTTTCTTGTTTGTTATAGATGGAGTATGAACGTCAGGTGGCCAGTGTTCGTGCTCAGAATGCCCTGGAGGGAGATTTCTCTATTTCCCAGGCTGAGATGTCCTCCAGACAGGCTATGCTTGAGAATGCCTCTGATATTAAGGTTCCATTATCATTACAATGACTCTTCTCAGTGAATCAATTTAAATGTCGAATTCTGTGCTCTTGAAATATGAACTCTTAAAATATATATATGTATGTACTATAGAAACAGACTGTAGTCTCTTTAGTGAAAGTATGTTTTGTGTAATTTAGCTGGAGAGATTCAGCATATCCGCTCACGGCAAGGAACTTTTTGTCAACGCTGACCTTCTGATTGTGGCAGGAAGACGATATGGTTTGGTTGGACCAAATGGGTAAATATCTTTTTGTTTTTTTTAATTGGCTATGATTAAGAATACAGACCTGAATTTCCCTTTGGGGATTAATAAATCTTATCCCATCCCATCCCATCCCATCCCATGACATTACTGTGCTAATCAGGTATTGAGTTGTTTGAATAATAAACCTTAAGTAAGGGTATATATGTTTTACACCTTGATCATAATGAACTAGGTGACATTCACTCTACATATATTTTGATCATCCAAGTGCCAACCTTGTACAAGAAACAAAGTATGAGTACTCTAGCACTTTTCCTTGTGGTATGACCAATATCCAGGTTACTATGCATAGTATGATGTATAGTAGCCAATGTCTTGCTTCATTTTGTGTATTTTTAACTGATACAGAGTTTTCTTGTGATGGTTTTGTCTTCCAGCAAAGGAAAGACCACACTGCTAAAACACATAGCCAACAGAGCTCTCAGTATTCCGCCCAACATCGATGTACTACTATGCGAACAGGGTAAGTAATCTGTAACAATGTCCAGCATTTCTCTCCATCCATGTTGTTCTCGTCCACCAACCGTCATGTGTTTGTGCTTTTGTTAGAGGTTGTAGCTGATGACACGCCGGCGGTGCAGGCGGTGCTGAAGGCAGACACCCGCCGTCTCAAGCTTCTTGAGGAGGAGAGACAGCTCCAAGCTCGTCTGGAGAAGGGAGAGGACAGTGTTGCTGAGAGGCTGGAGAAGGTGAGTGTGTTTGGTACTGGTAATGGTAATGGTTTGTTACTTCAAAGCCAATTACAGTTTCATAAATTGCCATTAACTTCTGTTTAAATTGGGCTGCAATTGCTGTGCATATGATTTATTTTTTCACCTGTTCTGAAATGGGATAGTTTAACCACCTGTTCATCAATACACAAATATACTTTTGCCCAGGCAGATTGCCATAAAAATAAAACATTTTCATGTTTAAAATTAATTTGACTTGATTGATATGCCATATCAGTTCAAAACTACAACCAGAACTAGATAAATGTTTGTGATGTGTTCTAACAGCTTGTTTTACTGCACCCAAGTGCCCAAAAAATGTATTAAAATAAAATGTATTTAACTTTAACTATTGTATTTTTGGCCACCATTTTGCAATGACTAAATTGCACTGGTCAAAATTAATAGGTGAGAGCTGAGAAAGTGATATCACTAAAGAATTCTGAGCAGTCAGGCAATCGAAAAATTTGAAGACAGATCTGTTTTTTTTTTTTGTTTGTTTGTTTTTGTTTTTTTTGTTTTGTTTTTTTAGAACATTTAACCAAAGCATAAATAATTACAAAAATTATTCCCCAAACTGTTGCAAAATTTGGCATTTTTTCTGCCACCATAGGATCTCCAGCCCTGCTGGGACAGAAACGCAAGCACCATCCAGCAGTTGACACATTTATTTGCATTGTTGTTACTGAGCTGGCAGTTCCTTCTCCTGCAGCCATCTCGTGCAGACACTGTGTCTATCTTCCTCTAGCTCTTCACTTGGTGTGTAGTTGATGTCACCTACCTGTGCAGTCCTGCCTTGGTCTGTGCTTGTCTAGCTGATAGTGGAGATGTTGTTGGGCCATTTCCATTGCCACCCCTTTTGTCTCCTCTAGCACTTTTCAGCGCCAATGCCTGTCGACCCTCTCGATGCCAAGCATGGCCTGGCTCAGCTCCTCTACTGTCTGCTACCAACTTGCTGCTTGTCGTCTAAGTAAGCTGACTTCCCATTATGATCCCTGGCTGTTGGTTCCTTCCCTGTAATAGCTGAGTCCTCATGGGATAATCAGTCACCAGGGAGACTCCGCTGCCACACAAACATTTATAACAGTTTAAAGACTGACTTCAGGTTTCTGTCTTAATGCAGTACTTATTAGTGTGAATTCACACTATTGTTATCCAAACCTTTATTATTAGTGGGAGAGCACTTATGTTATCTCCGCTCTTTATTATTATTTCGCCCTTTTCTTCGGTCGCTATCTTCTTCCAGACGCTTTGGGCTAGAAACTCCATTCAAACTTTAAAACGTGCATCTTTCAGAGGACTTTTCTGCTATTACTTTTCTTCTTTTTATCTTTTATACTTTTTCTTTTATTCAACTTTTTTCACTTTTTTATAATGGTTTTCTATGGAGAAAACTTTCAACTTCCATGAAACTTTCCTCTTTATTTGAGCTTCCCAAATCGTCATACTTTGGGCTAGAAACGTCATTTCAGCTTTAAACCGGTCTAGACCCTTTAAACTTTTAGTCTGTAAGTCAGCTTCTTGATATCTTGATCTATCTTGATTCTTGATTTCTGGCAGTTTATATTTTAAGCTGTTTTTGCTCATTTTTCAACTTTTCCATTGGTGTGTATTGCGGAATCCTCTAGCTTTTGCTCTGCAGCTTTTTTCAAATTTTTTTGTCTCTTTTCTTCTCTTCTGGTGTTCACTTTCAGCTTTATGAACAATTTATATATTAAAGTAGTAGGGATTTTTGTCTTCTTTCAAGTAATGCTACTCTCACTCTGATAGGACCCACGGTTTTTCCACCAGGTGGCCAAAACCACAGAGAGTGACTGCTCAATCTCTCATTCACTCCCATTGTAAAAGAGCTACACACAGTTCTGGTGAAAAACACAAATGAAGGCCGTTTCTAACTCGCCACCAATCCTTCAATTTTTGGAACATCTACACAAAAAGTGGATCAATCTCTTTGCTGAAGCGTCCTGGTTCTGTTAGTGAAAGAATTATTTCGATAGGTCTTATAGTTTTTCTTTAGTCCTCCATTTTGTGAGGTGAGGTTTTGTTAGCTTCTCCTTCACTCAGCATGTGTAAAGGTCTATGTCACTGTCACTCCCCCTCCCACTCTGGCCTTAGTTCACCATAGCAACAGCTCAACACAAAGCAATAGCAGAACATCAGCTGTCTGTGGTTGGTAATTAGACTGACTGGCTGCCTAATGTCCACTGCTGTTAGACTTGGGGACTATTCCCATGTTGGAGGCCTTGTCCTCCAAACAGGATGTGACAACACTTTCACAATGCACATCATTTTATTCTTTTTTCATACTTCTTTCACTCCTTACCAAGCACTTGGCTCCTGGCAAATTGCTTTAGGCACCATTGTTGGCCTTGCTGTCTTTTAGTTTCTTTATATTCCTAGTTCTGTCTTTCCTCACCTTTCTTTCTTACTTTCATTGCTTTTCAACCAATTCTTATTCTTCCTGTACTTTCTTCTTTGTCTGTCTTTTTCTTCAGTGCCCGTCTTTTGAGTTCACTTGATAAAAAGCTTTGTTGATTGGTGTAACAACAACTGTCTAAAGCTCAATATTAAGAAAACCAGAGAACTGGTGGTGGACTTTAGGAGGAGCAGGAAGACCTCCGTCACTGTCTCCATCCTTGGAGACGAAGTAGAGATTGTGGACTCCTACAGTCAGCAGTCAAACAATACAGATGCACTCTTCAAGAAAGGACAGAGCAGACTGTTCTTCCTCAGGAGACTCTGTTCCTTTGGCGTGTGCAACAAGCTACTGAAGACGTTCTATCAGTCTGTTAGTAGCGAGTGCACTGTTCTTTGCAGTTGTGTGCTGGGGAGGTGGCATCAAGGCTGGTGAGGCCAACAGACTAAGCAAGTTGATCAGGAAGGCAAAATCTGTTGTTGGACTGGAACTGGACATTCTGGAGGCTGTGGCAGAGAGCAGGATGGTGGACAAAATCAACTCCATACTGGACAATCCTGCCCACCCACTTCACGAGGAACTGTGGCGAATGGGAAGTTCATTCAGCCCCAGAGTAATTCCTCCTAAAACCAAGACTGAGAGATTCAGGAAGTCTTTTGTGTTCACGGCCATAAGACTCTATAATTCCATAATATAAACAATAACACACACACACACACACACTCAAACCCCCCAAAACAAATTACTTTACTTTTCTACATACAGGTTAATTGCTTTATTACTTTAATTACTATCAATTTACATAATTTAAATAATATTAAATTTAATAACTTAAATAACTGCTGTAACAATTTAATTTCCCTTTGGGGATTAATAAAGTACTTCTTCTTTTCATGCTTACTTCTTGCCTTTTTTCTTTACTTTCAACTTCATTTTCCTTCCTTTTCTATCAACTTCTTTGCTTCCTTGGAACTTTTTTCTTTCCTCACCTTTCTTTCTTACTTTCATTGCCTTTCAACCCTTTCTTATTCATCCTGTACTTTCTTCTTTGTCTTTTTCTTCAGTGCCCCTCTTTTTATGCTTACTTCTTGTCTTTTTTCTTTACTTTCAACTTCATTTTCGTTCCTTTTCTTTCAACTTCTTCTACTTTGTCAACTTCTTTGCTTCCTTGGCACTTTTTTCTTTAGTCCGCTTTTTTGACTAGGTTATAAGTGTTGACTTTAATTTTCGTCAGCGCATCAGCTCTCCCACGTAATTTCTTCCGAAATTACCTTTTCTAGTTATTATTCTGACTTCTTCCGTACATTTTTTGTCCGCTATCTTCTTCCGCATACTTTGTGCTAGAAAGAGCATTCAAATGTCAAAATGTTCAGCTTTTTAAGGACATTTCTGCTTGTATTCAGCTTTTTGATATCTTTCATATTTTTTTTAAGATATTCAGCTTTTTTCAAATTTTTTGTCCCATTGAAATGAATAGAGAGAATGTTCAAATTCTCTTCAACTTTGTCCTCTTTCAGCTTTAACTACTTCAGCATACTTTCAGCTAGAAACACCATTCAACCTTTAAATGGGTCAGAAGGCATTAATCTATTAGTCTTGTATTCAGCTTTTTCATATCTGTTACGGTTTTTGATTCATCGCAGTTTAAGTTTTATGGGTTTTTTTTAGCTCTTTTCTGAATTTTACATTGGTGTGTATGGGAGAGAGCTGTCACTGATGACATCATGCACTCTAGCTTTTGCCCTTCAGCTTTTTTCAAATTTTTTTGTGTTTTCTGTAATCCTCCATTTTGTGAGGTGAAGTTTTGTTAGCTTCTCTTCTTTGCGTGTGTAAAGGGCTGTGTCACTGTCACTCCCCCTCCCACTCTGGGCTTAGGTCACCATAGCAACAGCTCAAAGCAAAGCAATAGCAGAACAACAGCTGTCTGTGGTTGGTAATTAGACTGACTGGCTGCCTAATGTCCACTGCTGTTACACATTCTCAGTGTGGGACATGTTGGACCTAAGCCCAGAGTGGGAAGTGGGGTACATTTAAAACAGCCACAGAGTCACTTGCTGTAAATAGCTGAGAATGGTCACCATGTGTAACAGCAGTGGACATTAGGCAGCCAGTCCTTCTTAATAACCATTCTTAATTGCTCTTTTCCAGCACATTTTTCCCTTTCAGCCTTTTTATCACTGCACATCTGTTTATTCTTTATTCATAGCCTACTGCTTCATTGCTTCATGTCTTCCCTTTTTTTCAGTCTTTCCTTCCTTCTTCTCTTCTTTCTCAGAAAACCTTCCTTCAAATATTCCTGGTTTGGATACACAGGCTTTACCTTCTGTATTTTTCAGCAATATTTATTGGTTTTTAAACTATACATTCTTTCTGTCTATACAGTCTTTCTGATATTTAACTTTTTTGCCTCATTCTTCCATTCTTTTTCTTTAACTCATATTTAATTCCTTTAGTTATTCCGTCCTTCACCACAGTGTCTTCTTTTATATTAGTATAACACTTCTTTCTTTAATAATTGACAGCCATTTTAGTTCTACTTCATCATATAATTCTCTTTCCACCCTTTTCAGCAATTTTGAATAGCTTTTAAGCTAAACAAGTTAAGCTTCCATCTCCGGTTTTACATTTCAGCTTCTAGGATTCTTCAGGATTGCATTTCAGCCAGTTTCAGCATTGTTGGGCAGCTTCATTCAGCTACTAGGTCTAGGTCTAGGTACTAGGTCTTATAGGTTTTCTGTAGTCCTCCATTTTGTGAGGTGAAGTTTTCTCAGTTTATGAATACTGCGTGTGTAAAGGGCTGTGTCACTGTCACTCCCCCTCCCACTCTGGGCTTAGGTCACCATAGAAACAGCTCAACACAAAGCAATAGCAAAACAACAGCTGCTTGTGGTTGGTAATTAACCCTCTGGGGTCTGAGGGGGTTTTTGGGGCCTGGACAAATTTTGACATGTCCTGACTTTTGTGCTTTTTTCAGTGTTTCTTAAACATATTAATGTCTAAAGTCTAATAACACTGTAATCAGCACAAAATTGGCTACAATAATATGTGAGCAGCAAGTTTATACAGTATTGTGTTTTTGAGAAAAAAGTGGTTATGCATGGTTAGTGAAAAACTACAATTTTTTACTCACTGAAATAAGACCATAAAACACAAACAGAACATTGAATAGTCATGTGATTTACCTGAGAACACAAAAGACGCACTGAACGACCAGACAAAGGCGCGCATAATGAGCCTTTCAGTCAATGTAGATGGGACGGATTAGTGCAGCACAATACAACACAATGAGGAGCCAAACAATCCTCATTTGAGTTAAAATCAGTGTTTTTACTCTGAGGACAAGCTAAACTATTTGTCTCTGTGTGGAATACAAGAAGCGCTTCATCACGTGCGTAACGCGCCATCATCCAAACGCGCCGAAAAAGTGAGTAAATTCTACGATGAAGTTTGATATTTTGTGTCATTTCTCGGGGGTGTGCACATATTTACCCGGTTCACCTGAGATTATTTACATGTGAACAGTGAACAGAGTACAAGGCGGGACCGCATTACCTGTAATGAGGTGAGACAGGAAAAAACGGACTTCTCCTTACGTTCATACGGATTAAATCAAAAGTGATGATTTGTTTTTGACTTGAATTGTTTCACTCAAAAGAAAACATTTCAAGCTTTCTAGCCATATAATTCTTATTTTTATGAGGCAAGTATTCGCTGAGATTCTGGTTGTTTTATTTACACGTCTGTGAAGAGAAATGGCAGAGACGGAAAAGTCCGAGAGCGCACCCTGTCGGCTTTTTTTATTTAAAAAAAGCACAAGGTTCTGTTGTTATTATGATGGTATACCACTAAAACTAGACCCTTTACAGATTTGAATGATATACTTCTTTTATCTGTACAATCAGAATTGACGGAGTAATTTAAGTTTGTTTCGGCCTTATCAGAAAAAGATGCGTCAAAACGCGCCGGCGCGTGCGTCGACCCCAGAGGGTTAAGAATGACTTGGCTGCCTAATGTCCACTGCTGTTACACATGGGGACCATTCTCAGTTATTTAGAGCAAGTGACTCTGTGGCTGTTTTAAATGTCATCCATGATGTCGTCTCCCAGCAGGCCATGCTTGGACTTTCACAATAAAAGTCTATAGTCATTAATAGGAAGATATTACATTTTTGTAAAGTATAAGGAACATTCAAAATAAGGTCCTGAGTCTAATAAAAGGTCCCAAGAGTCTCCTGCAGGACTTTGTCCTTTCAAGGTAAAAGCCCTAAAATAGCATTTTCTCAACAGAAAAGCCCTGAAACAGCAACTCAATATTAAAACGGTCATTGCCTATAGGCATACAGCTTCAGGCACCAAGTGAGGCCATTTTCAGTATCAGCCATGGTGTCTGCTACCAGGACATGGTGAGATTTTCACAATAAAAGTTTAGTTATTTACAGGAAGTTAACGCAGAGTTCCAAAGAATAACAAATAATAAAAAATTAAAGTTCAGATCTTAAGTCATGGTTACATGAGTCTTCTGCAGCAGGCTGCCTTTTAAAATAAAAGCATTTTTATTTCATGGTTTCAAAATAGAAGCTAAGAAATGCTAATATTTGCTCTTTTCCAGCACATTTTTCACATCTGTTTATTCTTTATTCATACTACTTCATATTGCTTCATATCTTCTCTTTTTCAGTCTTTCCTTCCATCTTCTCTTCTTTCTTCAAGAAAACCGTCCTTCAAATATTTGTGATTTGCTTACACAGCCTTTACCTTCTTTATTTTTCATCAATATTTTTTAGTTTTTAAACTATACATTGTTTCTGTCTATATAGTCTTTCTACAAGTTCACTTTTTTGCTGTTTCATTCTTCCCCTTTTTCTTTAACTCATATATTTGAATCCTTTAATTCTTCCTTCGTTCACTACACTGTCTTCTTTCATGTTAGTTTAACACTTCTTTCTTTAGCAATTTCTACATCATATGATTCTCTTTCCAGCCTTTTCAGCAATGTTGAATAGTTTTTTAGTTAAGTTAAGCTTCCAACTCCAGTTTTACATTTCAGCTTCCAGGATTCCTCAGCATTCCATTTCAGCCATTTTCAGCATTGTTGGGCAGCTTCTTTCAGCATTCACACGCATCTTCCGCAGGAAATGCAATTTTCTAGTTGTTTCTATTCTTCAACAGGTCTATGAAGAGCTGAGGGCAATTGGGGCTGCAGCAGCAGAGGCCAAAGCCAGAAGGATCTTGGCTGGTCTGTCATTTACCCCAGAAATGCAGAACAGACCTACCAAGAGGTTCTCTGGAGGGTGGAGAATGAGGGTCTCCCTCGCTAGGTAAACTATACCAAACATCATGGATGGAATCATTAGAAATAACCTGTTTGAAGTTCTTTTTTAATTCACCCTTAACCTTCTGTACCCACAGAGCCCTGTTTATGGAACCCACTCTGCTGATGCTAGACGAACCCACCAACCACTTAGATCTGAATGCCGTCATCTGGCTTAACAAGTATAAAGCATTTTAATCTGATGTCTTTCCTTAAATCATACCACAGAGCAATTGATAATGTTAGTTTTTAGTTAGGATTATGACTATTAAGGAACATTTAAATAAACAAAACTGCTGGAGGAGTTAAGGTCCAAAAGTTTGTATAGAAGAAGAATAATTAAACTGAGAGATGATGAACTGTCAGATTATGGTCACAAATTAACTGCACAGTTAATTTGTTTTAGATTGCGCTTTCAAATTATACCCCATGTTCTGTCATTCTTAAATGAGTTTATCATGTTTTTAACAGGAAACCAAGGGTTCTGTTTTTCTCGCTGAACTCTGCCAACAGAAGAGCATGTAGAAAAAATACTTAGAAAGAGTGGGCAGATTCAAACATCCCTCCCTGCCACACAGTGAAGAGCCAGTAAACTTTTAAGTGGTATTTATGGTCTGTCCAAAGTGCATGTTGGATGGTCACATAGCAGCAGAGCCCCAGCTCACACATGCCTTTTTGACATAGGACTGGTGTCTGTGTCAGCCAATGTCTGTAACCTTGAAAAACCCAGCAATCTGACATTCTGAGAGGAGGTCAAAGTAATGTAGATCTAATTCTAATTCCCCTGCCCTCCCCGATTAATCTATAGTCAATAACCTATAATAACTAAGTGTTGCCGAAGGTCAGAAAAAAAAGCCACAACAAAAACATGTTTTGTCTGTGTTCATGTTGTCATATGTTGAGTGTAGAAATCTATGACCTAAAAAGTGTGCAAAAATGACTGACTCTTATGACTATATATTCTGAGACAACTATTTTCCAGATATATTTCGATTGCAGCTGGACACTATATATATTTGTGCAGTAAATGGGCCCTGTGGATTTTGGTCATAGTGTTATGTTCATCCCTTGTGTGAAAAACTAAATAACACACATTTTGCCTCAATCTCCTCTGGTACGACCACCAGGCCAGAGGACAATCATGAATTTACATGATATACTTCTGTCCGCTACAGAAATATTGGTCATGGCTCATTATTAATAAGGCAGATGATTTTCTGTAACGCTATAATATTTGTCTGTGCTGGTCCTTCACGCAAATTTATGTACTGTGTCCATTTACAGCTACCTTCAAGGCTGGAAGAAGACTCTTCTCATAGTTTCCCATGACCAAAGTTTCCTGGACGACGTGTGTACGGATATTATCCACTTGGACAACCAGAAGCTTTACTATTACAGAGGGAACTACTGTAGGTATCAAATTTGGATCAGATTTGATTTGATCTTGATCTATGGCTAAGGGGGTAGAGCAGGTCAACAATGAACCAGAGGGTTGGTGGTTCAATCCTTGGCTTTCCTGGTCCACAGGCTGAAGTGTCCTTGGGCAAGACACTGAACCCCAAATTGCCCCCGTGGCTGTTCCACCGGTGTATGTTTCTGTTTAGAGCCAAGTTTTAAGATAACTTAACTAAAACTAAAAGTTTAATGGGACTATGAATAGTTTTGAATCAACCTCAAATATAATATGAAAAATAGGAAATCAGTCTGATTCGTATTTGTTGTAACAACTTTTTCAAAACAGTTATTGGTACTGTAGTGTTAGTATTGTTCAAACTTTAAGTGTGACAAACATGCAAAAAAAATAAAAAGTCAGGACTTCTTCACTGCATTGTAGCCCTAATGTTATGGTTTGACTACAACTGTAAGTTGACATTAGGAATCCTGCTTTATGTTATTACTTTGTGCCTTTTTTTTCCTTCTTTAAGTAACCTTTAAGAAGATGTATGTGCAGAAGCAGAAAGAACTACAGAAACAATACGACAAGCAGGAAAAAAAACTAAAAGAGCTGAAGGCTGGTGGCAAGTCAACCAAACAGGCTGTGAGTATGGCTGTGCCGCACATCCCTAAGATCCAGCAAGTTCCAGTTTGATATTTTTTATAGTTTTTGAGTAACCCCCTCATAAAAAATCTTTAAAACAGACATAATTAAAGAGTGAAATGAATATATGCAACATCTTCACTATTTCTGGTTGAAATTAATGCTTTAGTTTCGCATGGTTTTTTGCAGCTGAAACCATTTTTAAAAATGTCTTCTCAGGAGAAGCAGACAAAGGAGGCCCTGACCAGGAAGCAGCAGAAAGGCAAGAAAAAAGGTGGTCAAGAAGAGGAGAGCCAGGAGGCTCCAGAGCTGTTGAAGAGGCCTAAAGAATACACAGTCAAGTTTACCTTCCCTAACCCACCTCCTCTGTCACCACCCGTTTTGGGACTACACAGTAAGGATGTCCGCAGACTGCTGCAGCGCTGAGTGTTCAGGGCCTTAACTTTTTTTTTCCCAGAACTATGCAGAAAATGTTTCAATAACACAATTGTAAAATTGCAAGGAAGGGGGTAGTTAAGGAGTAGAGGAGATGGGGAATGTCATACAAAAATGCTCACAACATGAATGGTGCACTGAAGATGTTGTAGTTCATGGGCTGTACCTTAAGCTGCACACTGCCAGGGAGCTTGTGGCCATATTGATGGCAATCTTTAATTTAGAAGTTGTCCTGCCTTTCTTTTACTAAAAGGCATTACAGGTTGCCTAGTTTTAACATTTACTGATCATAATCATGGTTGTATTCAAGTGCTTTAATATGCAGTTTGAATTTATAAAAAGTGGGAAGAATTGAGACTACATAGGATGCACCCAACCACCTAGATCAGCTAGGATCAGCTAATTACATTCTAATGTAGCTAACCAGGCACCATTGTTACAAGTCACCCCTATCTTTCTCTTCTTTTTTTGCCAGTTGACATAAAAATCCACATGGTGTGTGGACGCATTTGTGTCCATTTCTGTGTGAATATTATCATTCCTCACAACTTCAAATAGGTGTTTGATCAATTAAGACTTACTATAGGTAAAATACCATTACTCCTGTCTTGGAAATGACAAACCTTAACATGCCTAATATAGTACATCCTCTTGTTTGTTTGCAGAAACGTAGTTGATGAAAACATTCAGACTTAGTTTATTTACTCCACTGCTTTAATCCCCTATGTAGGTATTGACTTTGGCTATCAGGGTCAGAAGCCTCTTTTCAAAAATGTGGACTTTGGAATTGACATGGACTCCAGGAGTAAGTATCTATTTAATCTAGGTCTTGTGTTGACCTCTTCACTTGTTGACCTTAATTTGTTTTGTAGTTATGAAATGACTTTCTTTCCTCTTTCTGCTAGTTTGTATAGTTGGACCCAATGGTGTGGGGAAGAGTACCCTGCTACTGCTGTTAACTGGGAAATTTAATCCTGTAAGTGTGTAGATATATGGAATGGTGAGAGAGTGAGTGAACCCTTTGGATATATTTTTATTTGTTTCAAATATGATCAGATCTTCTGTTAGCTTGGTTTTCCCACCAGTGTTGTGAATATTTGAGTGTGTTCCATTAAAGACCTGAAATACTATAGTTGTTCATATGTTTTAGTTTAAATGTAATGTGTTTTGTCTGCACCTTGCGGTTTAGATACGATAAGATAAACCTTTATTTTTCTCACAATGGGGTTTTGAACACAGCTACAGCAGCAAAGACACTCAGCAATAAAAATGGAAAAAGTACAAACAAGGTATTAATAATAAAAATATGACAATAGAAAGTAAATTTAGTATTGCACTCTACGTTGAGTATCCACAGTTTTACAGTCTAGGTTTGATAGGTCAGCTGGTGGGTCTACTAGGAGCAATGCTGATTCTACAGTCTTGACAGCAGCAGGAAGGTAGGATCTGTGCTAATGTTCCATCACTCACTTGAGGTGAAGCAGTCTGTCACTGACAGAGTTGCCCAGTGTTGTCAGTCTCCTACATAGGGTGGGAATCATTCTTTAGCAGGGATGTTAACATCCTCCCGTCTCCCACCATCTGAACTGGTTCAAAGGGGCTTCCCAGTACAGAGTTGGCCCTCTTGATCAGTTTGTCCAATTTCTTCCTGTCTGCTGTCAAAATGCTACTACCCCAGCAGACCACTCCATAAAAGATGGCTTATGCAACTACTGAGTGTTCCCTGCACTCCAAACAACTTTAGCCTCCACAGCAGGTAGAGCCTGCCCTGTAAAGTCCATGAGAGGAAGGTGCAGATCAAATCACATCTCATGACTAGTTAATGCAGAAAACCAAGTCATTCCAAAGGTTTTTTTTTGTGACATTATTTGTTAATGTGTTAACTGTATGTTTCTTCTTTAGACTAAAGGTGAAATGAGGAAGAATCATCGTCTGGTAAGTAGCTTCTTTTGACATTGGTCTTAAAATACATATTATACACAGTTAACCATATTCTCACACTGGGTTACTCTGACCTAACCTTTCTGGGGAAAACCTGGTCTGGTAGCGAGGGACGGCATCCATCCGACTTTGGATGGTGTGGCTCTCATCTCTGGAGTTTCTCTGGAGTTTGTCAGCCAACCTAAAGTTTGACAATCCAGAATGGGGACCGGGACGCAGAGACTGCCTCTTGGCAGTTTTTTTTTTTCTTAGAGCTGTTGAAAATAAAGCCTGTTCTCCGTGAGAACCAGAGGTGTCAAAAGTACTCACATTCTATAGTTAAGTAGAAGTAGAAATACTTGTGTGAAAAAGACTCTGGTAAAAGAAGTACTGATTCAACTCCTTTACTCAAGTAAAAGTAAGAAAGTACAGGGTCTGAAATGTACTTCAGTAAAAAAGTAAATGTTTTTTTTGCCATCAATGATACACAATGCATCTTTTGATAACTCCACAAAACTAAAAAAGTTCGACACAAAAAAGGGAAATTCTTCTTTTAACAGCTTGCACAGTGCTGGTACAGGGAACAAACCGCAATGCATTCCACATAAATCATTCTTGAAGCCGACAACATTGAACAGTTCTTTTAATTACAGCCATGGATGGGGAATTTCTTGCTTTTGCGAATCTGCTGCATCGTCATCGAACTTGGCAATAATCCCTGGATCCCTTTCTTCCTCCATGTTGCACTGCAAGTTTTCTCTCTATCATAACCTGTACACTCGCTCTATTTCCTTCTCTAGCTATGTTGTTTACGTCGTGATGTCACCTGCGGAGGTTGAAAAAGTAACAAGCCTGTTTTGATAATGTAAGTAGAACGTACAGATGTCTGTATTTAAATGTAGGAACAATTAGAACAATCAGTCTAATAACATGTAAAAAGCTCCCTGTAAAGCCGGAGCTGCATACTATTTTCCATGTCCTGTGTTTTGTGCTTCACGGAAACGGGCTGTGTGATCTTATACCAAAGTCTGTGCTACAGCTGAGTGGATTTCAACTCTACAGAGCGGAGAGACACACTGAGTTTTCTGGCCAAACAAAAGGTGGTGGAATCTGCTTCTACATCAACAGCAGCGATGTGACAATACTGTCTCAGCACTGTTCCCCACACCTGGAGGCCTTCACCATTAACTGCAAACCCTTCTACTTGCCTCATAAGTTCTCTGCTCCTTCGTTCTCGACGATGTTTACATCCCGCCGCAAGGCAATATGCGCGAAGCGCAGCATGCACTGGTACAAACCCAGACGCCTTGGTTATTGTCTTAGGAGATGTTAACGAAGGTAATCTTTCCCAAGACCTGCCTAAATACAAACAGTTTAAGTGCCTGCCCAGAGAGGGGAACTGGACCACTGCTACTCCACCATCAGCGGTGCTTACCGTGCTGTCCCATGTGCCTCACTGAGCCAGTCCGACCACATCATGGTGCATTTGATTCCTGCATACAGGCAGAAATTAAAACTCTGCAACACTCTTGTGAAGACATCAAAGAAGTGGACCAGTGAGGCTGCGTGGGTAGTTCAGGAGTGTTTGGACTGTACAATCTGGGATGTTTTTAGGTCTGCCACCAACAGTCTGGATGAGTACACAGACACTGTGATGTCCTACATTAACTTCTGTGAGGACAGCTTCATTCCATCACGCACCTGGGTGAGTTATAACAATGACAAACCCTGGTTCACAGCTAAACTCAGACAGCTCAGGTCAGAGAAAGAGGCTGCATTCAGAAGTAGGGACAGAGAAAAATACAAGGTGGCTAAGTACAGATTTAGCAAGGAGGTGAGAGGAGTCAAATCAGTGTATGGTGAGAGAATGGAACAGCAATTCTCAGCCAACAACTCTATCTCTGTCTGGAGAGGGCTTAAGGCGATCGCCAGCTACTAGCCTAGAGCCCCCCACTCTGAATGACCTGTGCCTGGCCAACTGAACGAGTTCTTCTGCTGCAATGGGACAAACCTGAGTTCCCCCACTCCTCCCCCCACCAGCCATTGACCAGCAGCAACCCCATGTCCATTTCCATACCTGGATCACATACACAGCTCCACACACCACACACACCTCTCTCCATCAAAGAAGGAGATGTGAATAGACTGTTCAAATGACTGAACCCCCACGACATCCCAGTCGTCCCTAAAAAGACAAGGATAACAGGACTTAATGATTGTAGACCCATCGCCCTGACTTCCGTGGTCATGAATGAAGTCTTTTGAGCGCCTCGTCCTGTCCTAGCTCAAGGACATTACAGACCCTCTCCTGGATCCCCTACAGTTTGCCTACAGAGCCAACAGATCTGTGGACAACGCTATGAATGTGGCCCTCCCTTCATTCTCCAGCATCTGGACTCACCAGGATCCTATGCCAGGATACTGTTTGTGGACTTCAGCTCTGCTCAGAGACGAGCTCTCCCAGCTGAATGTGCCTGACTCCATGTGCAGCTGGATCATGGACATCCTGACAGACAGACGGCAGTTCGTGAGGCTGGGAAAGCATGTCTCTGACTCCTGGACCATCAACACTGGATTCTCCCCTTCTATTCTCCCTATACACCAACGGCTGCATATCTGGTCACCAGTCTGTCAAACTCCTGAAGTTTGCAGATGAGACCACCCTCATCGGCCTCATCTCTGATGAGTCATCCTACAGGAGTGAGATGGACCATCTGGTGTCATGGTGCAGCACTAACAACCTGGAGCTCAACTCTCTCAAAACAGTGGAGATGATTGTGGATTTCAGGAAGGACCCAGCCCCCCTCCACCCCCTCATTCTCTGTGATACTCCGGTGACATTTGTCGAGTCCTTCCGCTTCATGGGCACCACCATCACCCAGGAGCTCAAGTGGGAGCAGAATAGGCCTGAACCCCCTCAGCCAGATCATCACTAAGACTGGCTTTGGATACCGACTACGAAATGGAGCAACCATCAGCCACCTCCTGTACATGGATGACATCAAGCTGTATGCCAGGAATGAGCGAGACATCGACTCATTAAATCTATATCACCAGGGTATACAGCAACAACATTGGAATGTCATTCCAACTGGACAGGAGCCACCGTCCAAGATGAAACAGCAAAGATCCATGCAGGAAGATGGCCCCAAGCAATGGAATATAGTGAACATCTCAGGCAACAGAAGCCCGATGCAGAGCAAGAGGAGCAAGAACCATCATTGCAGGACAAACCCCTGCACGGTATGTACCATCGACAGATACAAGAAGTGGCTGATATCGAAAAGTCCTACCAGTGGCTGGAAAAAGCTGGACTGAAAGACAGCACAGAGGCACTAATCGTAGCAGCACAAGAACAAGCCCTGAGCACAAGATCGATAGAGGCTGGGGTCTACCACACCAGGCAGGACCCCAGATGCAGGCTGTGCAAAGATGCCCCTGAGACAATCCAGCACATAACAGCAGGTTGTAAGATGCTAGCAGGCAGGGCATACATGGAACGCCATAACCAAGTGGCCGGCATAGTGTACAGGAACATCTGTGCCAAGTATGCTGGAGGTCACAAGGTCAAAATGGAACACACCTCCAAAGGTGGTGGACCAAGCTAAGATCCTGTGGGACTTCCAGATACAGACCGACAAACTGATGATGGCTAACCAACCAGACATAGTAGTGGTGGACAAACAGCAGAAGAAAGCCATAGTGGTAGATGTAGCAATCCCAAGTGATAGCAACATCAGAAAGAAGGAACATGAGAAGCGTGAGAAATACCAAGGGCTGAAAGAACTAGAAAAGATGTGGAAGGGGGGCCGCTGGTGGCGTAGCGGTAGCGTGCCCGTCCACGACTCCTGAGCCGGCTGTCATAAATGACCTGCATGTCTTCTCTCCCTGATTTCCTGTCTCTGTCTCCACTGTCCTATCAATAAAGGCAGAAATTCCCGAAAAATTTAAAAAAAAAAAAAAAAAGATGTGGAAGGTAAAAGCAACCGTGGTCCCCGTGGTAATCGGCACCCTCAAGGCTGTGACCCCCAAATGGGGAGAGTGGCTCCAACAGATCCCCGAAACAACATCAGAGCTCTCAGTCCAGAAGATAATCCATCTGGATCCATCGAGCTCCTCACCCTATCTCTCAGGGAGCGCCCGGCCACTCTGCGGAGGAGGCTTATTTCAGCCGCTTGTATCTGTGATCTTGTCCTTTCGGTCATGACCCAAAACTTATGACCATAGGTGAGAGTAGGAACGTAGATTGACCGGTAAATTTAGAGCTTCGCCTTCCGGCTTAGCTCCTTCTTCACCACAACGGACCGGTACACCGACCGCATTACTGCTGCCGATGCCCCGATCCGTCTGTCAATCTCACGTTCCGTCCTTCCCTCACTCGTGAACAAGACCACGAGATACTTAAACTCCTCCACCTGAGGCAGGATCTCTCCCCAGGCCTGGAGATGGCAAGCCACCTTTTTCCAGTTGAGTACCATGGCCTCGGACTTGGAGGTTCTGATTCTCATCCCAGCCGCTTCACACTCGGTTGCAAACTGTCCCAGCACACACTGGAGATCCTGGCTCGATGGATCCTGGAGAGCACTCTATCAATTACCATTTATAGATAAACTTCAGAGATAGCTTATCTAACAATATAGCTGTTTTAGATGGCATAGCGTACTACTGTGAAAAACTTTGGAATTAGTTTTGAGCATTTTATGTCCTTTAGCTCACACATAAAACAAATCTCTAGAACTGCCTTCTTTCACTTGCACTATAGTACCAAAAATTGTAACTGGGGTGTTTTGTCTCCCTACAGAAAGTAGGCTTTTTCAACCAGCAGTATGCTGACCAGTTGAACATGGATGAGACTGCCACAGAATACCTGATGAGGAACTTCAACCTTCCATACCAAGATGCCAGGAAGTGCCTGGGACGCTTTGGCCTTGAGAGTCATGCCCACACAATTCAGATCTCCAAACTCTCTGGTATGAGCATGATCCTTCAAATGTTTATTGTTGTGACTGAGAGTTTCTAAAATTATTTTTTTTCTCTAATAGGTGGTCAGAAGGCCAGAGTAGTATTTGCTGAACTGGCCTGTCGCCAGCCTGATGTACTGATTTTGGTAAGGTCACAAAGCCTTGTATTCACACTACTGGAAGCTAAATTCTGTACCGAAGTTTCTTGTTTTTCTCGCATAGGATGAACCTACCAACAATTTGGACATTGAATCAATTGATGCGTTATCAGAGGCCATCAATGATTACAAAGGAGGTAAGATTCAGTTAAAAGAAAATGGCATGTTCAAATCAAATCAGCTCGAGTGTTAGCAAAGTCAGCTAAACTACTTTTGAAGCAGATACTAGTACAACTTCTACTAGTTACTGAGATGAGCTGAACTGGGTGGAGTTTGTGAAAACTACTTTTACTGTACATTTCTGAGGCTTGTACACTAACACATTCAGACAAACTTTTAATGCCTGAAGGTAAATTCAGGTAGTCTTGTCACGAAAGTAATAAGTAGGAAGATTAGCCAGACAAAATCTTTTTCTGTTCTATACAAAGAATGTGTGGACCTTTGGACGTTATGCACCGTGAAAATGAAGCCAATTCAGTCACCATTTTTTACATCCATTTTATGGATGTTGCCATGTTGCTTTTGTGGAGCCAGAAGTACCATATTTGGACAATAAGGCAGTGTCTAGAGAACGTTCCCATAGCAACCTCTGAGCTAATCAGCAGTGAGCTTGTTGAACGTGCATGCCCCATGGAGAGAGCAGCAAAAAAAGCTCTGTCCGCATTCTGATCTGGCCTAAAAGGTTTTACACACCAGAGTCAAATTTCCTGAGATTTTTTTTTTTTCTTTTTTTTTTTTGGTGTGTCAATATTTTTCAGATCAATAACTTGTCAGTAGATCATTTCACACCAATGATGGAAGTTTACTGTCTGAAAAAGCGGTCGTTTTTTTCTGGAAATCATCACGAAATCCATTGTAGTGTGACTTCAGAAGCTTCAGTCGCATATTCATGTTGCATTTGATATCTGGTGTGTTTCATTCATCTCTGAATTTTTCACTTTTTTGTGCCGTTTATTTGCTTCGTTCCTGGTGTGTAAAGGCCTTAAGGTTAAATCTCAATATCTGTTATGCACAATTAATTCTATGTATAAATGGCAGGTGTCTGCGATATATATATATATTTTTTTTCTCCCCCCTTACCCCCCTTGCTTGCCTAAGCATCAGCAAATCCATTCCTACCAGGGAGGGCTGGGTAGCCTAAAGCCATAATGTGTATGGGTAAAGCAACCTGTCAGTCATCCCTACATGGGGGTGGAACAGGGCAACGTGGATTAATGGAGTCACCTGATTGGTTTGTTATTTACATTAGTATCTTGTGTTACAGAGCAATTATCAACATAAAAAATTCTGAATATTAAGAGCGTGTTCAAACTAAGATGATAAAGCCACACTGATTACTGTGGCAACAATAGTGACTTAGTAATTGGCACTGAAGTCCATAGGAGCCGGGGCTTGTTGGAGCCAACAGCTTCTTCCTATATGGCTTCAAACCCAGAAGCAGGCTCGTTATGTCTACCCCTTCTACTCACAGTTTTGTCCCATTTCAGGCGCTGCATCCTTCGAAAGCTGTATTTGAAGGTTGATTGAGTCAGTGTCATGACAAGGCCATCCCATTTCAAAGGCTCCTTCAAATGCAGCTGACAAATGCTGCCTTCTTTACCTGCTATTACTCTATTACTGTAGTAAATAAACTAAGCTAAAGTTTACACTGTCAGCCAAAAGTAACGTTGCACAATGAGATACATCACTCGCCGACGCTGGTGGTGTGAAGCATCTCATTCTTTCAAAATAATATGAATCCATCCATTATCTAGACCCACTTTTTCCTAATTAGGGTCACAGGTGTCTGCTAGAGCCTATCCCAGCTCCCCAGGTCCCCAGCTCCCCCAGGTCACCAGTCCATCAAAGGGACACATATAGACAAATAACCACACATGCACTTTCACTCCTATGGATAATTTATAATCCGCAATCAACCTCCCGGAGGAAACTGGAGTACCCATAGTAAGCCCACGCAAGCAGAGGGGGGGAACTCCACACAGAAAAGTCCCTGACGGGTTGTGAATCCGGACCCTTCTTGCTGTGAGGCAACAGTGTTAACCACTAAGTCAACATCAGTAATGGTCTCATAACAGTTGCTGACTTATTTTACCAAGATATTTATGTTGTGGTTACTAGTCTAATTTCATTAATCTGAGGCAGATTATGTGGGCCATTTATATTTGTTAGTCTGATGATAATCGACCATTAAATTAACAAATTTTTATAAGGTTAAAGAATTGTGACCAACATACAGTTTGTGTTGAGCAATATGCTGAAATGTGAAGAATGAAAAGCACTGACATTTCTCAATTTACATCAACTTATGAACTTGGTTAATTCCATCAGAAAAATGAAATTTAGTTTCTACTTACTTTTGACTTATATCATCTACTCTCATAATTCTGAAATTTATTTTTGTCATTCACAAGTTTTTTTTTGGCCATTTTATTTTCCCGTTGATGAGTTTCAATAAAGCACGTTACAAACTAAAATAATTAGCCTAGAATGTATTGGCCCTGTGTTGAAAGTATATTATATTCAAAAGATTAGTTAATAGATAAAGTGGTCCAGGTTTAAAATACTGACTTAATGGGTGGCTCTTTGCTACAGTACTTAACACTGTCCCTTCTTGTCCAGCTGTGATCATTGTGAGTCACGATGCCAGGCTCATCACAGAGACTCAATGCCAGCTGTGGGTAGTGGAGGACTGTACAGTCAACCAGATCGATGGAGACTTTGATGATTATAAGCGGGAGGTACTGGAGGCACTGGGAGAGACGATGGTCAACAAGGTCAACGCATGATGTTACAGAACTCAGGACACACTGTTGTGCTACACTCCCTGCATGATACTACATCTGTACTAACAAGCATTTCTTGTAATGTAACAGATAATAAATTTTAAAAAGTTGCATTTGTTGTGGAATATGTTCTTTCTTCTGGACTGGTGCATCTTTATTGGGTTGCAGCTACAACATACAACATCATGTTGAAAGTATGACAGTAGTAGAAAGCATGTTGAATAGTGTTCTGTGTTCCATTTTTTCATGTCATTTATTTTACATGCATATCTGTAACATAGGAAAACAGGATGAAAAGTCACATGGTCCAAAAACATATACGTAAGTGTAGCAGTTCAACATGTACATAAGTTACACTTGTTGTATTGACTGGTTCAGTAGTCTCCATCATTTCAAGTAAGCTTTATATGTCTTCTTGACTTTAGTCACTTCATTTTCATCAGGTGTTATTTCGCCGTACCATGTATACCAGGCATCCCCGGATGTTAAGGATGGGGCTGGAGGAGTAGACCCCACAGCACAATGAGAATTTGAGTAGTAGTCCTCTCCTGCAAATTCCACAAATGGAATCTGAACGGGAAGAAAACCTGCAGAGGACAGGGTGTTAGTGATACCTAATTATTCAAAACATGTCACTTCCGTTTGATGAGATTTAATACATTTAACAGACAAATCCCTTAAGTTTGATATGAAGATTTCATTGTTTAGAACCGAAGCAATACCTCCCACATCTCTTACCTCAGTGGTTGCTGAGATCTTAATATTTCTAAACATGTATTTTCTGAAAAGCTGGTGGTTTCTATGTCAGTTGTGAAGTAACCATGTAGGTAGTCTAAAAGTAAAACCCTTATGTAGAATAAGCTGTAAAAAAAGCTTTGAAGTAAAGTACTAGAGTTAAAATAAGGTGAAGGGCATTCATATGAAGCCTTGTTTCGTATTACCTACCGTGATCTCGTGCCATGCCGATTGCCTTATTTAGCTTCTTCTGCTGTTTCATGCATACTCCTATAGACAGAAACATGAGTCGTCTGCAAATCAACTGACAAACCCTTTTGCATCAGTAAATGTACTCACTTTCATGACTCTGACTTACCAGTTCGAGTAGGATCATGCACCATTCCAGTGTGGGGACAAACGAACTGCTGCAACAATTTCACATTCTACAAGAGATGATGCATTTGGTTCTATTACACAAATCTGTTTACATTCTATAATCTATATTTCTGTTGTGAAATACTGGGCAATTTTACATCTTCTAAAACTTAATCATCTGAAGTTCAGGCAACAAATTACTTGGTAACAGATATTTAAAACAATATATGAGACTCAATCTACATGCTTACTACTGTCCTTAAATGTCCGGTGAATTTAGACGCAAACATCAAATGCACCAGAGAGGACACTAAAGAGAACAGGCTAGCTTTTTTGAACTGTGAGGTCATCAACCTAGAGATAGAAGTCTACAGGAAACCCACACACACAGACCAATACCTTCTTTTTGACTCCCATCACCCACTGCAACACAAACTAGGGAGTCATCAGGACTTTACACCACAGAGCAAACAACATCCCTACATCTATGGAGGCCAAGAGAAAGGAGGACACACATCTAAAGACAGCCCTTGAAACCTGCGGCTAAACTAAGTAGGCTTTCAACAAGGTAACATCCACATCAGGCAGAAAAACAAGAGACATGGCTGAGCCTCAGGATCCATAGAGGAAAAACCTGGTCATTCCCTGTGTAGCAGGTGTTTCACGGCTTAAACAGATTTTTGGGAAACAGATTCATGGGTCATGGGTCCTCCAATGGGATAATGACCCAAAACACACAGCTAAAAATAATCAAGACTGCTTAAGAACAAGACATTGGACTATTCTGAAGTGGCCTTCTATGAACCCTGATCTAAATCCTATTGAACTTCTGTGGAAAGAGTCTGGAGAAGGCACCCTTCAAACCTGAGACAGCTGGAGCAGTTTGCTCACAAGGAGTGGGCCAAAATACCTTTCAACAGGTGCAGAAGTCTCATCGAGTTACAGAAATCGCTTGATTGCAGTGATTACCTCAAAAGGTTGTGCAACAAAATATTGTCTAAATTCCATTTGTTAATTTAAGGGAAATTTTTATTTTTACTTTTGTCAGCTTCAAGTTATTTCAGTGACCATTATAGGTTTTTCTTTCTTTAGTGGAAGGGTACCAACAATTTTGTCCACACCTGTAATATGGTATGCACTGGTTTAAGCTTCAACAATACATTTTATTTCAAATGTTTATCATACAATTTCAGAGTTTACATAAAATAACTAATTTTTTAAATAATTATTTATAATATAATAATTAAAGCTGATAAAATCAAAAGTACTGTATTTTCATTTGAAATGTATGAGAGTAGAAGTAGTAGAAAATGACTGATGAAACTGGCTGCTTGTATAAGTGATGATTATCAAGTCAACAGAAATTGACAACATTACTGATAATTAACTTACTGTCCCAGCAGAAATGAATAAATTATAGGCTCCAGCTTATCAAATTTATTACTCATACACTGAAGATGGCAGTTTCACCCAGAAGGACTAATTTAGAGAGCTGTCCAGCCGCAAAATAGCTGGTGGGCATTTTGGAGACAGACACGTTTCTGCCATTCATTTTAGCCTCTGATACAAATGGGGTAGACAAAATAACAGAAATGCTTGACAGTATAATGCAATATCATTTGACAGCAGCACAAACAATATCTGCCAACACAATCGACATGTCACTAAAACAGTTTCGACATAATCTGAAGATGTAGAAGGATATGTTGCACAACAACTGGATTAGACCTACTAGGTTTTAGCTTGGTGCACCTAATAAACTGCCCACAAAATGTATTTTATAATCTTCCATCTGACTAGTGTAAAAAAAATAAAATGAAGCCACAGCTACAAGGCTGAACAAATTCTGAATCAGGTGTGGGGATGATGGCACTACCACCTAGTATTTTGCATAGTAATATCTAAAGCTAGGTGGTAGTCTGTCAAAAAAATGTTAAAACTTTACACTTTCAAACAAAGTGTGTCAGTAAGTGAAGAGTCACAAAATGCCATCCTGGAAAGAGCATTAAATCCTTCTCTGAGGCTGTATTTGGTCCATGGATGATCAATTAATGCAGCAAAATGCTCCAAACACAAATATTGTCAACAATACACAATGAAATATTTTAAGTAACTGTTGGCATAGTGCTTTATTAGAATATAAACCTTCAGACTCATGAAACCTGATGGTTAAACACTGATAACTAATAAATAAACACTATGATGTTTCTCACACAATGTTGTGTGTGTGTATTTAAAGGGCAGTGAGGCTAGTGATTGAGATGCTAGCTTACCTGATGGTGGATAATAACATTTGGATCCCGACAAATTGGACAGGGGTTTCCACATATCTTATCTCCTCTCTGCAGTAAGCAATAACAGTGTTTTTTTAATTACAGATGGAAAGAGTGAAACGACTGTAAGGTATCTCAGGTGGATTCAAATAGAAATATTACGATGCAGGTCTTGCGTGTCTTTTGTGGGGGAATGCCGCCTCTGTGGTTCCTCCAGTAGCCTGTCCACACTGGACTGGCTCCATACCGTTCAATGTACTCTGTTAGGGGAAATGAATACATTGTACAACCAAATGTATAGACTAAAGCTGAGGCTGAATTTTGCACTGCATACCTTCACTCTCCAGGTAATCCCAGGGTCTGAAATTGTAGTGGGAAAGAGCCTCGGCAGTCTCATCTTGGAGCGATGCTCCTTTGCAGAATGAGTGACTTGGAACTACAAATGGAGAGACAGGCAGCCTCTGTAGGCAGCGCTGAATGCAAGAGAGAACCACCATATTATTGTCAGCACAAAATCCCAAACATCTTTGTAAGTGTCTCTGCCATCCCTGTATTCATTGTATGGATGGTAGCTCGTATATATTTATTTATGAATTATGGTCAAGATGGTCAGGATAACTACATTACACCGAAATGGATGCTGCTGCGTTGTCTTGATGCCGTATGTTGATGTAACGTTAAATAACGTTTGGTTCACCTTAGTCAGAGATTGTGTAATATTAACTCCGAGTTATACTGAATCAAATTAAGTACACGGGATCGTATATTTACAGTACAATACACCGCACCGCTAAAGTGACTCTTGGGTAACTAGCTAATAGCTACAAACCTGTCACGACACCGGAATCTGACACCAATGTTTTTCCATTATTACAGTATAAAATCAAACTAATCACATACACAATTATCGGGTGATTGATATATCATTGGCACAATTAATCTGATACCTGGTATCGTCGTAACGGACGTAAAACTGAGGACGATCGACTCCACCAAACCCTCGCAATGGTTTGTAAGGAGGCAGCCATTTTGTCTGTCAAAATGGGGTTGTAAGTGAAAGGTTAAAGATCAAGCGATATTGTCCCTATAATAAAGCATGATGTTTGATATTAAACTTTAATAAGTAGTAAATACGATATATTACGTTAAAAACACACCCCTTTATTTTGCATGCAGTTTCTTAGGTTTAGACTACTTTTAAAATATAGCGTTGTCTCCGCCCTACGCACGTTATTAACACGACAGGCAAACCAGTCGCCATTTTAAAGAAATATTAAAAATTAAATGCATATATGAAAAATACATATAATCCATCAAGGTTAATAATAAATAAGTTGGTGCCTATTGGTATTTTCATAATAACAGAAAAACGCAATGCTTTAAAGATAAATCTAGTGAATATTTTACAAAACTAGTTTCCAAACGTGAGATACGCCATTATGTCCTTGACGATACACAAAAAGGTCAGTTATCCGCCATTTTGTTGAAGCAGAAACGGAGAGAAAACGCTCTCGATGACGTCAAAAACGTCACTGAGTATAAATGGGAAGTCCCACCTCCTCGAGCTCATTCCTGGATGTGGTCAAAGGTAAGTGCAGTTAGAGATTCAACAGAGCTATAGTTCCCAGGATTTGTGTGCGAAATTTGTAGAGAATGTGTACAGAAGCCAACAAAACTCTTTAATACCGACGAAAAGCAACGAAACCTGTCAGAATTTAAGTGTGTTTTTTGTGTGTGTTTTCCAGGTATGAATTTGCTTTGCCGAAGACTGAGTCATCGAGGACCTTGAACAACTCTTCTCAAATTCATATTTTTTTCTTCAAGTAATGGACATTTGATTACTATTTTTGCCTCCACTTTGTTCCTGAAGGAAAGGCTAGCCTGTAGCTATCACAGCCCCACCCATAAGAAGTCTTTCAGTTAATATTAAAACCATGAACTTTGACGATATAAAATTTATGAAACAATAGATATAAGTACCTGAAAAGCATATTATATACCCGAGACGCTGAGGATCTATAGTTTCAATAGTAAGTTGATTCTTTTTGAAGTTAAAATTGAATCGAGATTCATAAAATGAAAATACTCGTAGATAATAGGCTAGCCTGGCTAGCATGCACCGTAAATTAGTGTGGTTCTTGGCAAACAATTTGAATATAGACAATAGTATGAGCTCACACAGGAAAGTGCACGGAAGCGCAAGGCTCCGTTTCTTTGTGTGTGAGACGGAATGGGCAACTTGTGCAAATAAAATTAATCAGTGAATTCGCCAAATAACCATAAGCAATCTATTCATAAAGATTGCCGTAGACATAGGAAGCAAATTTCAGATTATGAAGTCGGGACTTTTTGCCTGCCAAGACTTTGTAGGGGCTGCTCCACGGAACGAACACTCACCGCAATCTATACATAAAGATTGCATTAGTTTGACGATTGTGGATATCTGACGGTGAATTGTGATGAAAATGTTGATAATTATAGCGCAGGGACTTCCAGAAAACCCGCATCATGTACTCGACAATCTGTGGATAAAGATTGCGGGATGATTCGAGCGAAGTGGTCTTTCGAAGCACAGACGGGATTGGCAAATATGGTGGACTAGTGGCTTGCTTTTCGGACAGCTCCGGGGACTAGCCGTGTTCTCAGAGCAACGTTTGGAACCTTTTTTAATTTTTTTTATACAAAACTGAAATGCCGAACAAGTGTAGCCTGATGTTCATCTCCTCGTCAGATTGCCATATGCGTACAGTTCGCTAGATATCTGGTGCTCGTTACCTTGTTTTCTCCCACCCAGCATGTTCTCTGCTTTGAGAGCCATTGTGTGTTTGTGTAGGCATCGATTTGCCGTCGTCGAAGTGGTTAATGTGGAGGGAGGGCTTTGATGAGCAGTGAGCCTCTAGTTTCCTCCCCTTTGTCAAGCAGCTTAACCGCAGCAGCAGGCCTGTTTTAAGCTATGATAGGTTAAGCGCTAGTTTTTTATAGATTGCGTGAACCGTTGTTACATAACCGAGCTCATTTCATTCAGCCCTTAATTTATAGTGTCGTGTTCGCAGTCAAGTGTTGTTGCGCAACTGTTAAAACATTATTGTAAATATTTTTGATGTAGAAAGTTTGGTCATTGAGTGCAGTCAGATTGTTTTGCCCTGATGTGCCAGTGACATGTAATAACACCACAGTATGAATATGCACAAATCCACTGACCCGGGGCCATGTTCAACACTGATTTTGTGAATATGTATAACAATTGTGACATTTACAGGAGTTTGGTTATTTGCAGTGTTTTGGAGGTGTGAGACTATATAAAACATCTACTACAACAGTTACACGGGTAAGACCTAACTGATTCCTCACGTCATGACATTTCCAGTGAATAGATTTCCACCAGAATAACATGAATTGACAAAGTGGCAAAAAACTGTTCCATTATTAAATGCATTGCCATAAAAAAACATAAGTGCATGCTTACAAGGCTCAAGTATATGGTTGTATAGTGAACCATTTTAGGGTGTTTTATCACTTGAATTTTAAATTTCATAAAAGGTAAAGACTGCCACAAAGATCATTTGACTTAATCTTAGCTATTTCGATCTCATTGGACTTTTGAAGTAAAGCACCGTTCAGCCATGAGTTCGTTCAGTCAGATAAATGTGTGATAGTTCAAATCACTATAATGTGATGCTGTACTAACAATTGTATTAATTTGCCCTGCATTTCTATATTGTGTAACTACACAGAGTAAAGTGTCACAGTGTAAACAAAAACTAACCAGTAGGTGGCAGTAGGTGCCCTGACTGGCTGGAGCAATTGACAGTGCAGTCCTTAACACTGTTGTCCAACCTTCTGTCTGATAAACTTTGCAAGGACACACAGATAAGTGTTTAGCAAACTAATTCTACAATTTCCCAGCATTATATTCTTAATACAGTTGCAAATCCTGTTTTAATTTAGTGGAGCATATAATCTGTACCTTTCATTTGACCAGATGAATGGTGGTGATAGGTGTTTACAAGAAATTGATTTATTTTAAACATTTCCTTGTTCAGTTGCATTTCTGCAAAAATGTGAATGAATGTGGTAGACATACTATTAAAAAGTTCATAAATCATTATCAGTAACATTTCTTGCAAAAAAATGCTCTTGGGCTACTTTTATTCTAACCTTGACTTTTCCCCTCATTTTGTATTTCTTGCATATAATGCATATGTAGAAATAAATAATAGTGGTGGTAGTATATATTTTGAATGCGTAAATAGTAGAGGTCAATACTGTGGTTAAGAGATAATTTCATAGTGACCATGTGACGTTTTTTACATTACTGTTACAAACATGATTTGTGTTTGCATTGCTGCTCCCTCAATAATAATGATAGCTTGGACTGGAATAAACAGTGTTGCTTCACACACAAAAATGAACATTATGTCAGACTGTATGTCCTATCCTGGAAGGAAATGTCCAATAGAGAATTAGGCTACAGTGTTTTGCCCTTATGCCAACTGAACTGGTGTCAAGTTAGCCCCATGAAACATCCCTCAAATATCTCAAATATGAGGCAGTGCACTGGACTGTGGATGTTTGACTGCCAGAACAACAGAGTATGGTGTGGCTGGAGAATGCTGCTGTCTGTAATTTGTATTGTGACTGCATTAGCCAAATCAATCTCGATAATAATAGTTAGCTGTTTCTGTCTTCATGTGATATTCAAATAAATCTACTGGGTTGTAGGTCAGAGTGGTCTGCTCATGAATCACTATTTTGTTAGTTGGTTTGTAATTAGATCTGCTTTAGTAGCTTGATGATTATGCTGTTGCTCAAACCTTCACCGAATCTAAAGGGACCTTGCTGGCCACCTCATGGTGTTCCTCTAATTTGGCATCAGTTCGCAACCTTGATACAAACAGGCTGATGTTGTCAAATTGTGAACCAGTAAAACTGAGATGACTCAAAATAGAATATGAATGACGATAGTACTGCTGACTGCCGTAGCCCTGTTTGCGTAATACATTTTAGTTTTATGTGTTTTTTATGTGAAAATGATGTGTCTTTGTGGTGTTAACTCATAAATCCTAAAGTTAGATTGGGTGGAATTCTATAGTAAGGAGATCCCTTTTCTGTTTGACAGGCAAATAGTTTTGAATAAACAGCAATTCAGCATCTTAAATACAGACAAAATATGGTCTGTACACATCAGCAAGAGTAATGTGCCTCTGTCTTGTTGGTATGTGTATTGATGATTTGAGGTGTGTATTTCAGATATGGCAGGGGGACCAGTGGACCCCAGAGAGATTTTGAAAGGTGTGGAGTGTCTACTAGGAAAGGATGGAGAGCTCCGAAGCCTGGAGGGAGTCCCAAAGGTGTTCAGGTGAGGAACTGAAATTACATGTAATGTATCTGTATTCCGTAACTGTTAATGTTTTAACATTTGTTTCATTACACTCGCAGTAGGTGGTATTTCAACATCATTGCTCTTTTTCATTGTAGCCTTATGAAAGCTTCTACCAAGATGGTCAGCAGATGCATGTACCTGAACATCCTCCTTCAGACAAAATCCCATGATGTTCTCAACCGGTAGGTCCTACTTCACCTTTGTATACTAGAATTGTGGGTTATGACCTTTATTCCATTCAATATAACAAACTGAGGACTCAAAACACATTTTGCACTTTTGCATGCAATTCTGAAGAATTACTGGAGGGTTTAAGCTTGAATAAAAATACACAATAGGGGAAACACTATCTTATTCCTCTATGCCATAGAGGACTGTTGATAGAACTATTAACAATTAATACAATATTAAGCACATAAGTTATCCCCACTACCCCACTGGATGACATGTTCCTCCATTACCATGAAGACACATGATCTGTGGGTGTAGTGTCTGTGGTGGATGAATCAACTAAAGACAGAAATTATCAAAAGGTGCAGGTTTTTGTTTAGATCCATTTATTGACAATACTTACAATTTAAAAAAAATTATTGACAATACTTACAATTTTAAAAAAAGCACCAACCCTGTTGTTTAAGCAAATCAATACGTTTGCTACTCTGGATGCAAACAGTTATGGTACTCTGAATAACTGGTACTTACTTGGTAATTAGTGACTACCTCAGTTTGTCATTGAAGGCCACCTCCATCATAAATTAGTTGTTCCCTTCTTCATCCAGGTTTATCAGAGTTGGTGGCTACAGGCTGCTCAACTCCTGGCTCACCTACTCCAAAACCACCAACAACTCCCCTCTGCTGCAGCTCATCCTACTCACACTACAGAAGTTGCCTCTTAAAGTGGATCATCTCAAACAGGTACTTTGTGTATCCACCAGAATAAACTTCCAGTACCTTATACTGAAAGCTGCAGAAATTAAACCTGCTTTTATACTCTCCCAGAACAATACAGCCAAGCTGGTGAAGCAATTGAGCAAGAGTGCAGAGACTGAAGGTCAGTTTACTTGCACATCTCTTTAATAGTCTTTTATAAATACAGCAGTGTGTATCCCACTGATTTTCTTTTCCTTCTTTTGTAGAACTGAGGAAGTTGGCTTCTGTGCTTGTAGATGGCTGGATGGCAACAATCCGCTCCCAGAGTGTCTCAAGCAGCAGTAATTCTCCTGCTGGTACAGACTGATCATTTCCCTTTTTAAATGTGTTTTTCTTAACTTCTTCTCTTCCTACGAGTTTGTAACACACTATATTTATATTCTAGATAAGAAAAAGAAGAAAGAGGAGAGTAGGGTACCAGTACGAGATGTGAAGGAAAAAAGTGGAGATCAGGAGAAGAAGAAGGAGAAACCTAAAGCTCATGCTCCCAGTCACACAAAGATTCGCTCCATAGGTAATCATTATATTTTGAGTAGTGTTGTAGTTCACCCTAAATGTTAGATATTTAAAGTTCTGTATTAAATAACCTGTGTGTTTTGTATTGTGTAGGACTAGAGATGGACACTCCTAGCCTGGCACCTTCTAAAAAAGCACCTTCAGCCCCACAATTGGGTGACAAGTACAACATCAAGCCTCCGGTTCTCAAGAGGCCCAGGTAATGTACCTTGTTACCTGTAGCTCTGTGAGCACAGCACCATCTTGTGATGTATTCATGCAGCTGGCTTATTGTTTCCTTCAAGTGTCTCACATTAGTACTTCCATATTAATTTTCTGTCATCAGCTCTGGTCCATCTGATGCTCCTCATCAGGAGAAAAAATACAAACCTCTGAATACCCCTTCTAACTCTGCTAAAGAGATCAAAGTCAAGATCATTCCAGCACAACGTGAGTTAAAACATACATCACATTTTTTCTTCACAACTAATTTTAAAATGATATTATTTTTAAATAATGTAGTATATTGATAGTATAGTATATTGATGTAGCAGCCATCGTGTTTACCGGTCTTTTGTGAAATTTCATTTCAGCCATGGAGTCTCCGGGGTTTGGGGCTGCTTTGAACTCTGCCCCAGTTCCTGGGATCAAGATCAAAAAGAAGAAACCTGGTAGTGGTACTACAGCTAGTACCAAGGCTGTCTCCCCCACCTCTAACAAGGTACTGATCGAGTAGATTTTTAAATATATATTATAGCCACTGTCAGTCCAAGTGCTTCATAAAATATATATTTTATTCATTTTCAAAAATGTATATTTGTTATATATTATTCTATTTATATATTTATGTGTCATTATGATTGTATACTGAATTAATTATTTATTATTAGAGTTTTGTTTTTTTTTGCTTCAGATCTCCAGAATAAATCTAATTGGCTAAAATTAACCAAGCATAATGTACCACTACTATTGATGTTAATGTTAATTCGATTCCAAGAATTAGAAACTTTTAGCAGTCCTCATCTTTATTGTTTTATCATCTGAAATTTGTCACTTGTCTCACTTGTTCCTTTTTTGTCCTCAGGTGAGTCCATTTGACAGTAAAACCTCTGCGTATTCTTCATCTTCTACTAAACCATCATCTCCAGAAACTGCTGCTTTCACCACTCCTGATGAAAACCAAGAGCCAGAGCAGCCTGGGACCCCTGTTCCCTCGGAGGACCCTGAGGCCTCTGACAATGGTAATGTCCAGACCTTCTGTGTTTAATGTTTAATGACTGAGAATTTAATGACTTTCTTCATTATTCTAAATTGTATTTTTCTAGCTTCATTGCAAATAAGCCTTTTTCTCCTAGCATATTCTTTCTTTCTCCTAACATATTTCTTTCTCATTGTGTCATTGTTGTTATTTATAGGTGAGAAGCCTAATGCCCTGGCAGAACCACGTGGAGAAGAAGAAAGTTTGACCAAGAAAGGGAAAAAGAAGAAGACAGTTCACTGGGCTGAGGAGGAGCAGCTCAAACACTACTTCTACTTTGATCTGGATGAGACAGAGAGAGGTAAGACATGTTTTTCTGAATATCCAAAGTGTCTATGTTGAGTATTTAATAATTTTGATATTATTACATTTAATTCACAGTAAATGTCAACAAGATCAAGGACTTTGGTGAGGCCGCCAAACGAGAGTTGATGATGGACAGGCAGACGTTTGAGATGGCTCGTCGGCTCTCCCATGACACTATGGAAGAGAGGGTTCCTTGGACACCCCCGAGGCCCCTGACACTAGCTGGGAGCTTGGTCTCCCCTGGGGCCAACAGCACAGAGAAACTCACCCAGAGAGATCGTGAGATGGGCATCCTGCAGGAGATCTTCCTTAGCAAAGAGAGGTAGGACACTGGGTAAAAAATTTCTTTTTTTAAATTTTAAGTGTGTTTAACAGGAAATATGGGCTATAAATGCCAAAATAAAGACTGTCAATGAAAAATCAGAATATTTGACCCTTTCTATATATCTAGATTGAATTTCATTGTTAGAGGTTAGTATGCAGTGTGTGTTTATGGTCTGCCATTCTTCATTATCAATAGTGTACCTGACAGTCCACATGAGCCAGACCCTGAGCCTTATGAACCCATGCCTCCCCGTCTCATCCCTCTGGATGAGGTTTGTACATCCAAAAAACACACAAGTCTCTTCTCTTCAGTTCTTTGTCTTTTGTTAAGCACATTCTGTAAACAAGCGTGTAGTACCTTACCTGTTGTGTGTTTGCCCTGAAGGACTCGTCCATGTTGGATGATAGTTATGTTGAGCCCATGGACACCACATCACAGCAAGGCACCACCACAGCCCCGAATGACAATCCCAAGCTGCCTCCCGTACTGGCCAATCTCATGGTCAACCTGAGTAATAGTTCCCGCAGTCCGCAAGCTACAGCCACCGTCAACAACCCTGTGGCTCCCACTGTCAATGTACAGGAGCTGCTCTCATCCATCATGGTAAATTTATCATAGCATAATTAAATAGTTAGCAGGAGAGGGTAATTGTTGTTTTGTTATGTTATTGTTTGTCATGTTTAGATTTTCATAAAATTACAGTATTGTGTGTAAAGTATATCTGTGGTAGTTTGTGAAAATGAATTTTAGATGTGTAGCTAATAACTGTTTGTCATAAGGGTGCTTCTGGTAACCAGTCTACTGAAGATTTGATCAAGCAGCCTGACTTCTCGGATAAGATTAAACAGCTCCTGGGCTCCCTGCAGCAGACCCAAAACCAGACCCAGGGTGGCCCTCCACCAGGTAAAGTAAGCCTCTTATTCCAGTCTTAGATCCTCCTGCTATCATAGCAAAATGTCCACCTTTGCAGATCCTTCTGCTACTCACTGTTTTTAACCAGTTTTTCTCTCTGTCTAGTCAATCAGGGTTTACTGGGCCACGGTCCAGGCATGAACAATATGAACAATATGACCAACATGAACATGCACATGCAGATGCCCATGAATGGTGGCTACCCACCCAACAACCCGCCCGGTGGACCCCGATTTAGCCACCCCCCACCCCCTCATAACCACGGACCACCTTTTAATGCTGGTGGAGGCCCTCGCATGATGGGACCGCCTCCTGGCCAGGGCCGAGGCGATAATGGCAACTACTGGGGAGATGACTCCATGAGAGGAGGGCCCCACAGAGGGGGTCACTTTCACCGAGGAGGCCGAGGCAGAGGAGGAGAGCCAGGTTTCAGGGGTCGAGGACGAGGAGGGCCCAGAGGAGGACACAATAGCATGAATGGTATGTGAGACACAGAGCTCTCATTATTCTCAAATAATGTCTCAGTCTACAACAGAGTGATGTCCTACTCACCACTTTGCTTTCACTTTCTTTTTCACACAATACTTGCTTGATGGTTCATTCTTGACCTAAGAAACAATAGAACAGCATTGAGATAAATGGGTTTTTTACCGTCTGTATTATTTATTCATTTTTACTGAATTAGTTACAGTCACTAGTATTTATTAACACCGTTCTTTCAAAAGCTGGGTATGTTCCTATGTGGTGTGATTGTAAGGCTGTTGTTTTCTCTTGTCAGACATGTCCAAGCGTCCTGTGTGTCGTCACTTTATGATGAAAGGAAGCTGCAGGTATGAGAGCAACTGTGCTTTCTACCACCCTGGCGTAAACGGACCACCACTGCCGCCCAACCACCCAGCTAACAGCCAACACAACCAGCACCCACAGCATGGACATTAGGTGGCAATGGTCCCAATCCGGGTAGAACTGTGAACTAGAGGCCGGTGGAAGGGGCGATAAAGCCATCATATGGTTCCAACCCTTTTGTTTAAAGCAGCACAGAAAGAGGAGGGTCATTCTGTCCTACACTCACAAGTGTCATGAGAGCTGACTGTCCTGAGAGAGAACATAGAGAAGAGAGTAACTGAGAGACTCAAAGCTGTACTATGATCACTAATGCTACTGTGTTTTAATGTGATCATTTTAAACCATGAGACTGAAACACTTGACCACTATGTCTGAGTTGCTGCAGCTAGCTGCCTATCTGCTCTGCCACCTCCCATAACATTAACAAGGTCCAAAGGACAAGGACCAAATGGAGGTCTCCTGTTTTGCAGAAAGCTTTTCACACAACTGAATTATCTTCCTATTGTGGTTATTGTACCCTAGTACCTCCATGTGATATTGCTTTCACATATTCATATCTAGTTTTATTTGTTTAGTCTGGTTTGTAAAGTCAGATTTTTTTCTCTACTTACATGATTGTTAAATATGAGACAAAAATGTAGAAAGCACTTTATAAAGTCCAACAGAATTTAGCCACAGCTATGATTTATGGAAAACTGGACTTGAAAAAGAACCAAACTGCTTTATTTCATCCAATCTTGGTAGAAAATTAGAATTGAAGTCTGCTGAGCTGATGAGGAAGGCCTTGCTTTCTTCTTTCTAGCAGGTATTGAGACTGTGAAGAGCCAACAGCAGTATATGTTGTCATATGTCAGGCTGTGATGTGACAATCATGACTGTCAAACCTGCTATGGTTCTGTTTAAATAGCATCTACTTCTCCCTTCTACTCTATTGTCTACTCCCAGAGCTACTACCTGTGTTTTGTTCTCCCATCTAGGAGGGGTTTGAATCATCAGTGTTAACAAGTCAAATTAATGATGAACCACTCTATGGCTCAGCTAGGTTGGGTGTTTTCTGTGAAAACAATAACCTTTACGTCTCTTGTGGGACTATAAGAATGTAATGCTTTTTTTGTTGCCCCCCCCCCCACCCTATTTTTTTATATAATCTTGTCAATGTTGGCCCTTTTTAAGATGGGTTCAGTTTTTTGTGACTATAAAATATTTGTATTCATGTGTTTGTATGAATACAGAATACACTGTTATATTTTCAGTTGAATTCTTTTGTACAAAGTGTATTGAATAAATGTCAAAATATAAATGCTGCTATGTTTTCTTTGAAAGTGGCTCTGCTGTTGGATTAAACGAACAAATACAGGGAATTGGACATAATGTGAAGATCTGTACAATGTGTAATGCATACTGTACATTCAATTCAATTCAATTCAGTTTTATTCGTGTAGCGCCAAATTACACTATAATCATCTCAATGGACTTTACAAAAAACAAAAAACCCAACAAATCCCTTGTGAGCAAGCACTGACAGTGACAGTGGAGAGGAAAAACTCCCTTTGACGGAAGAAAAAACCTCCAGCAGAACTGGGCACAGTTTGTGCGGCCATCGTCCTTGACCGGTTGGGGTGAGTGGATAGAGGAGAGAGAAAAACAGCAACAATAAACAACAGACACTGCAGGTTGGTGCGGCCAGTAACTGCACATCAGCAATATACAGCTCCAGGACCAGGAGAGGAGCTTGATAGCTAAGGCTCTGCCTCCCAGTCTACTTTTGGAAACTCTGGGAACCACAAGTAGACCTCCACTCTGAGAATAAAGTGCTCTATTGGGATAATACAGTATTGTTCAAAATAATAGCAGTACAATGTGACTAACCAGAATAATCCAGGTTTTTAGTATATTTTTTTATTGCTACATGGCAAACAAGTTACCAGTAGGTGCAGTAGATTCTCAGAAAACAAACAAGACCCAGCATTCATGATATGCACGCTCTTAAGGCTGTGCAATTGGGCAATTAGGTGAAAGGGGTGTGTTAAAAAAAATAGCAGTGTCTGCCGTTGACTGTACAAACTCAAAACTATTTTGTAAAAATGTTTTTGTTTCTAGGATTTAGCAATCCTGTGAATCACTCAACTAATATTTACAGTGGGTACATAAAGTATTCAGACCCCTTTAAATTTTTCACTCTTTGTGTCATTGCATCCATTTGCCAAAATCAAAAAAGTTAATTTTATTTCTCACTAATGTACACTCAGCACCCCATCTTGACAGAAAAAACCAGTAATGTAGAAATTTTTGCAAATTTATTAAAAAAGAAAAACTGAAATATCACATGGTCATAAGTATTCACACCCTTTGCAGTGACACTCATATTTAACTCACATGCTGTCCATTTCTTCTGATCCTCCTTGAGATGGTTCTGCTCCTTCATTGGAGTCCAGCTGTGTTTAATTAAACTGATTGGACTTGATTAGGAAAGGCACACACCTGTCTATATAAGACCTTACAGCTCACAGTGCATGTCAGAGCAAATGAGAATCATGAGGTTGAAGGAACTGCCCAAGGAGCTCAGAGACAGAATTGTGGCAAAGGCACAGATCTGGCCAAGGTTACAAAAGAATTTCTGCAGCACTCAAGGTTCCTAAGAGCACAGTGGCCTCCATAATCCTCAAATGGAAAAAGTTTGGGATGACCTGAACTCTTCCTAGACCTGGCCGTCCAGCCAAACTGAGCAATCGTGGGAGAAAAGCTTAGGTGAGAGAGGTAAAGAAGAACCCAAAGATCACTGTGGCTGAGCTCCAGAGATGCAGTAGGGAGATGGGAGAAAGTTCCACAAAGACAACTATCACTGCAGCCCTCCACCAGTCAGGGCTTTATGGCAGAGTGGCCCGACGGAAGCCTCCCCTCAGTGCAAGACACATGAAAGCTCGCATAGAGTTTGCCAAAAAACACATGAGGACTCCCAGACTATGAGAAATAAGATTCTCTGGTCTGATGAGACCAAGATTGAACTTTTTGGCGTTAATTCTAAGCGGTATGTGTGGAGAAAACCAGGCAATCAGGTGCCCAATACAATCCCTACAGTGAAACATGGTGGTGGGAGCATTATGTTGTGGGGGTGTTTTTCAGCTGCAGGGACAGGACGACTGGTTGCAATTGAAGGACAGATGAATGCGGCCAAGTACAGAGATATCCTGGAAGAAAACCTCTTCCAGAGTGCTCAGGACCTCAGACTGGGCCGAAGGTTCATCTTTCAACAGGACAATGACCCTAAGCACACAGCTGAAATAACAAAGGAGTGACTTCGGAACAACTCTGTGACCGTTCTTGACTGGCCCAGCCAGAGCCCTGACCTAAACCCAATTGAGCATCTCTGGAGAGACCTGAAAATGGCTGTTCACCAACGTTCACCATCCAGCCTGACAGAACTGGAGAGGATCTGCAAGGAAGAATGGCAGAGGATCCCCAAATCCAGGTGTGAAAAACTTGTTGCATCATTCCCAAGAAGACTCATGGCTGTACTAGCTCAAAAGGGTGCTTCTACTCAATACTGAGCACAGGGTCTGAATACTTATGACCATGTGATATTTCAGTTTTTCTTTTTTAATAAATTTGCAAAAATTTCTACATTTGTTTTTTTCTGTCAAGATGGGGTGCTGAGTGTACATTAAAGAGAAATAAAATGAACTTTTTTGATTTTGGCAAATGACACAAAAATTTAAAATTTTAAGGGGTCTGAATACTTTCCGTACCCACTGTAGTTGTATGACCACAGTTTTTTATAACTGCTTCACATCTGTGTGGCATGGAGTCAACCAACTTGTGGCACCTTTCAGCTGTAATTCCACTCCATGATTTTTTAACAACATTCCACAATTCATTTACATTTCTTGGTTTTGCTTCAGAAACAGCATTTTTGATATCACCCCACAAGTTCTCGATTGGATTAAGGTCCGGGGATTGGGCTGGCCACTCCATAACATTAATTTTGATGGTTTGGAACCAAGACTTTGCTCGTTTACTAGTGTGTTTGGGGTCATTGTCTTGTTGAAACAACCATTTCAAGGGCATGTCCTCTTCAGCATAAGGCAACATGACCTCTTCAAGTATTTTGACATATGCAAACTGATCCATGAGCCCTGGTATGCGATAAATAGGCCCAACACCATAGTAGGAGAAACATGCCCATATCATGATGCTTGCACCACCATGCTTCACTGTCTTCACTGTGTACTGTGGCTTGAATTCAGAGTTTGGTGGTCGTCTCACAAACTGTCTATGGCCCTTGGACCCAAAAAGAACAACTTTACTCTCATCAGTCCACAAAATGTTCCTCCATTTCTCTTTAGGCCAGTTGATGTGTTCTTTGGCAAATTGTCACCTCTTCCGCACATGCCTTTTTTTTAACAGAGGGACTTTGCAAGGAATTCTTGAAAATAGATTAGCTTCACACAGACATCTTCTAACTGTCACAGTACTTACAGGTAACTCCAGACTGCCTTTGATCATCCTGAAGCTGATCATTGGCTGAGCCTTTGCCGTTCTGGTTATTCTTTCCATTTTGATGGTTGTCTTCCATTTTCTTCCATGTCTCTCTGGTTTTGCCCTCCATTTTAAGGCATTGGAGATCATTTTAGCTGAACAGCCTATAATTTTTTGCACCTCTTTATAGGTTTTCCCCTCTCCAATCATCAATAATAGTCATCAATAATCTAGCCTTGAAGTAACAAATGCATGAAGTAGTTTTTCTGCATCATTTTGAGATAGGATGTTCCCAATTTTGGCAATATTGCATAAGTGAAAGAAGGTGGTTCTAGAGATTTGTTTTATGTATGAATGTACATACATATTTCCTGGTCAAAAATAACTTCAAGGTTTTTCACAGTAGTGCTAGAGGCCAGGGCTATGCCATCTAAAGTATCTATAATTTTAGGCCCAAATACAGTAACTTCTGTTTTCTCTGAATTTAAAAGTAGAAAGTTACTGGTCATCCAGGTCTTTTTAGACACACCTGAAGACTGGCTAACTGGTTTGTGTTATCAGGTTTCATAGATGGATAAGGCTGAGTGTCATCTGCATAGCAGTGGTAATTAATAGAGTGCTTCCTAATAACGTTGCCTAAAGGAAGCATGTATAAAGTGAACCAAATCGGCACAGAACCTTGTGGAACTAACTTTTGTTTGCATGGACGGTTCATCATGAACATGAACAAACTGGAATCTGTCCGATAAATAGGATTGGAACCATTTTAATGCTGTTCCTCTGATACCAGTCACATGCTCCACTCTCTGTAATAAGATGCTGTGGTTGATAGTGTCAAATGCAGCACTAAAGTCTAGCAGGACAAGTATAGAAATCCATTATCTGAGGCTAAGAGAAGATTGTTGGTGACTTTTAACAGTGCTGTTTCTGTACTATGATGTGTTCTGAATCGAGTCAAATAAAGATGAGTTAATGGCAGGGTGTTTTTAAGCAGTCTAGTTGGGATGGGCTCTAAGAGACACGTTGATGATTTCGATGAAGCAACAAATTCAGAGAGATCTATGGGAGAGAAGCAGTCTAAACATAACTGAGGTCTTACAGATAACTCAAGAGCTACTGTAGTAGAAGATTCGAGCTTTTTTATATGTTTAATAGACTGTTTTTCCAGGCTAGATAAAATTTCTCTAAATTTGTGGAACGCCACTTCCTTTACAGCCTTCCACACAAACCTGCTGGGTTTACAGGAACCTTTTTTGCTGTGAGGCAACAGTGCCAACCACTCAACCACCGTGCTGCCCATATTTATTAAATAGTTATTTATACATATAGTCTGCATATTTAGTCTGCATAAAAATATGATCTTATATAGGGCTTCTTTCATAAATCTCTGACAAGCCATAGTAATTTTTACTAATCTGCATTAATGATTTGCCTGTACAGAGCATGTTAACCTATAACATAGCAATGGATTTTTTAAAATTTGTCTATATAATTTTGGGGGGCTTTTCTGGTGCTCTGTTTTATACAGAAATAATAATCATAATCATAATCAAAAGTCCATGGCTATCTCTACTTTTAACAATCCAAAGAAAAGGGAAATTACCACACAATTAATTCCAGACAAATAAGTATTGCTACTGACTTTCAAAGACATATGAAAGTCTTATAAAATAAGACCTGTGTTGATGTCTTACCTGAATTACTAATGCTCATTATCGGTCCTACTGGCTGCATCATCTTTTCATTTTTGCACAAAGAAACAGATTATTACATAACAAGCACATAAATTAAAGATTGAAAAGAGTAAACTAACTATAAATGGCGCTATACAAATTAAATTGAAATTGAAATTAAATTAAGTGATATAGGGTGAAACAGTAAAAGGTGTGTTAATTATTTTATTTCCTCTTTTTCTTATTATTATTTTTATTATTAATAATAATTTGTTTATTTTATGTTATTTAGAAAAAATTATGTGTTAGTATTGTTCAGCGTTGTTTCAGCAGAGTTCAAGAGCCCCTGTTTTTTGCTTCACTTTAAACCAACTATTTGCAAACCAAGTGTGTGTGTGTGTGTGCATGTGTGTGTGTGTGTGTGTGTGTGTGTGTGTGTGTGTGTGTGTGTGTGTGTGTGTGTGTGTGTGTAAAGAGTCACTGGCAGATCCGTGATATCAGGGCAGGGCTGAGTTTAGCCGGTGAATGTGAAGTGTTAATAGGAGTGGCCTTTAACCCTGCCTTTTAGTTCAAATATTGATCATGGTGCTGTGACAACACACAGTGACATAAAGGAAGGAATGGACTGAAAGCCGGTACAGAAAGAGTGGCGATTTAAGGACACCTCAGCACTAAACTGCTCCCACATCCTGGTTACAAGCAAACACACACAGCATCATCCTGTGTTTCATACTGTAGGCAAAGAAAAATAACACTTTGGCATCTTAGCAATAGGTAAAACCGATCTCTAGTTCATTTGGAGAATAGATTTTAGGCCTTTAAAAACACTAAAGCTCAAAGGGTCCCAGAATCATTTTTGTCGGTAAGGGCTGTAGCTTGTCACTAAAGCTTTAAGGTGTTATAGTTCAGACATTGATATGCCTAACGCCAGAGTGTTATTTTTCTTCTTTCTGCCATATGAAACCACAGACTCTCTCTCCTGATGGACAATATGTTCCCATCAGTATCTGTATTTATATCTTTATTTATTCCCTTATTACATTTATATCACCCTGTTACATATATTCTATTATATTCATCCTAAATACAATATTTCAAATTGAAATTTAGAGTCACCAATTAATCCAACCCCAATCTGCATTTGTTTGGACTGTGGAAGGAAGCTGGAGTACATGGCGAAAATATATAGGCTAAACTCCACATTGAGAGGCCCTGGGTCACCTGAAGTTTGAAGCCAGAATCTACTATCTGTGCTATCTATTTTTCTTTGCCCATATATTTTACATTATTCTGTGTGTAATTGGGCAGTTCTAGTTAGATGTATAAAACACACATGCAGGCAAACAAACAAAACAACAAAAGAATATATAGCATGCCGGTCAGGAGAGGACACAGTAGCAGGACAGCGAAGAAAGTAAGGAGGGTGAGTGAAGTGTAGAAGGACTAGGAGGCACAGGGAGACAGTTCGGTTGCCAGGAACAAAGCTGCCTTTGATAGCAGACGGGCACACTGAGCTCCCTGCTGCAGGACAGGATACTGTTGCGATGTTTCAAGATAAAGCTCAGAAAGAAAACACACAACATTTTCTAATCTGAATTCGATCATGTCATTTAAATTTTAGATGCTTTAATTATTAATCATAGGTTGGTTTTAGTGCTCATCAAACATCATTCACTGTTCATCTTCATGACTTCATGAACATGTTGCCTTTGCAGGAAAGACGCATTCAGCTGCGCCTTTGTGACTTGAGCCAATCACATAAAGCCCAGTCATCATCCAGCCTCTGATCTCGTTTCTCAGTTTTATGCTGACTTGTCCTTGGATCCGAACCAAACATCCCTTCTCACAGTGTAGCCCAAAAATGAATACAACAGATCAGTGTCCAAAGTGCATCAACTAATTCGTTTATAATATTGATTATTAGTATAATAAACTAAAGAAATTAATGCATTATTCCGTTAAATTAAGAGACCGTTCAGAAATACACGATAGCTATGTATAACAGCCCCACTTGAGCGACATTTCAGAAAAATAAAATGACTGTTCATTGTTGAATACACGGTATTCTCTAATTAGGATATATGCCGATTATTACCGGGTTATTCCGTTTTACAACGTAAAATGTTTGTGCTCATGACTTTACACGAGGATGTTTTTGGAAACAGACAAATTGCCAATTTCCACAAGGGAATTTGGTCCATAAGAAATCGTTCAGAAAGTTTTGCGTCACCTTAGCATTCCGGCACAGAGAATGTGCTTAGGGGGATGGGAAGAGGGCGTGACCGCAGGGAAACAGGCCTTTAAATACAGCACAGGTGATAGGGAAGGTACAGCACATCTTGGAGCTGCGGTCACCGTGTATTCTCACCTGATCAGTCCACAGCAGGTAAGATACAGGGCTTGTCTTCACAGGCCACTTTAATTTCACTATGCTGCATTTATGAATTTTATGAAAATACCGTTTTAGAGATGTCTTTGCTTTCTCTTCAGTGAAATAGTCTAGTTATTACATTACAGTCATGAAATTAAGTGTGAAGCCTGGAAAAATTGAACAGCTTAAAGTTCAGTAGCATTATATCAGGAAAGTAATCTGACAAATGACATACTGCTGTATGGTAGGAAACACTAGAGAATAAAGCTCATCACCTCAGTCTTCCACTCACACAAACCTGGTGTCAATTCAAAACTGTTTCTTGATTAATCACACAGTTTTGAACAGTTAACTAAGTTCTTTTTTTGCCTTTGTTTGGTCTTCATGTTGCAGTAAGCCTATAAAGATGATCAAAGCGGTGTTCTCTGTATTCTTGGTCCTGGTAGCTGTGTCCTCTACCTTTGGGAAATACATCCCAAAGACAGGAAAAAGGATCCCTCAGACTCTGTCCAGAGGTTTGTGACAATCATCTGCACCTCACAAGTGACTAAGAAGTATAGTAGAATCAGTTTTGAAATGGACCTTTAATGGTCCCCATGTTTATCTCAGGTTGGGGTGATCAGCTGATTTGGGCTCAGACTTATGAGGAGGGTCTTTATTGGTCTAGGTCAAGGTAAGAAATCACTTTAATGCTGTTGTCAAAATGCTGGTTAAATGCAGACACCAATGTTTACTGATGTTCATGACTGAATGTAAGTGAAGCTGATTTGTGTTTCAGAAACAAGCCTTTGATGGTCCTATTTCATCTGGAGGACTGCCCCCACAGCCAGGGTAAGTCTTACGTCAGGAAAAACATTAGCTGCTGTTATTTGAGTTATTAACTTACTCATGAATAGAATTTATGTTCTAGTGAAAGTGAATGAAGAACCAAACCTGTTCAAAGAGGAAGAAGTCATTTGTTTGTTCATGCGTAGAGTCAGCTCACACATCCTGGTGCTGTTCTGCACAGTGCTCATTTAGTAGAATTAAAAAATCTTGATTCTTCTGCAGCACTGAAGAAAGTTGTTTCTGAAGACAATGAGATCCAGAGAACCCTTGATGAGGACTTCATTGTCCTCAATCTGGTGGTAAGTAGCACAATTTTTCAAATCAAACTACCCACCTAAACAAAATATTTTCTGTTCTGCATTAATGTCCCTAAAAACGTGGGTTTTTTTCTTATAATATTATTATTATTATTATTATATTATTAATGACTATGCAAACTTCGGAAAATGCATTCATAGCAATTATTTACCAGACATTTAGGCAACATAAGCAAACAGTCCAATAACTGTCTTTTATATATATATATATGTTTATATATACTATATATATTATATAGTATATATATTATATATACTATATATTTTTATATAGTGAAATTCTGGCTGCATAGACATCACCTTTTTAAAACTGAAAGCCAGTGAGAAGTCAGACAAAAAAATGTTCAACAATAGCCAAAACTGCTCTTCAGTTCATTTAAAGAATAAATTTTAGGGCTTTAAAAACACTAAAGCTCATAGGTGTTATAGTTCAGACATTGATATCTCTAATGTCAAAGTGTTATTTTTCTTTGCCTACAGTATGAAACCACAGACAAACATCTCTCTCCTGATGGACAGTATGTTCCCAGAATCATTTTTGTTGGTAAGAGCTGTAGCTTGTCACATCATTCTTTCTGTAAGCATGTTACCATATCCCTGTGTAGATTATGTTACTTCCTGCTACAACAAAAAGGCATACTAAATCACTTGGTTTCAGTACAGTGGTATCAGCTGAAAATGTGAGGGGATAAAATTTTAACCTCTGACCTTCATCAGAATATAGACTATGTCAGCACCACTGGTACTAACTAATTTTCCTCCTTGCGACAAATAAAGTATTATATAACTAGAAGGTGTTTAATGGTATGTTAATGTTGATAACATGCAATTGTTCAGTAAAGCTGTAATAGAAGCTTTGCCAAATTACAGTATATAATGGAGGAAGAGAGATTCCAATGCTTTAATACAGCAAGAAAGATACAAAAGCGTATTACTGTAGTCCCTGCTTTGAAAATGTTAAATTAAAGTACATAAGTACATAAGTACACCACAATTTTGTGACACCAATACATTATTTCATTATAATCTTGGTCAATGATTATACTTGCTCAATGTTATCTGTAACTACAGATGACAATAAATGTAATGAAGTAAAAAGTTCAATATTAGCTTTAAATAAGAAGTACACTGAATCCTGAAAGTGAAATATTGTATGTCCAAGCATCTCACATTTGTACTTAAGTATAGTACTTGAGTAAGTATACTTCATTAGCAAAGTAAATGTTTAGTCACTCATACATACAACTCATACGTACACAGCATCAGCACATGCAAAAACAAATATGTACAGTATCTAAAACTAAGCTTAAATATAAAACTACTGAACAGTGGCCACTATGGCTACAAGTGGATATTACATGATCATGGCAAATGACTAAACGTAGCCTAGGCAAACAGTAGTAAAGAAGACAAAGTCAATGGACTGACTCAGTAATAACAGTTGCACAACTTTATCTGAATTTTGCTTATTATTATTTGCTGTATTAAATCTGACTCACACAGTATCTATAATGTCCCCCCAGACCCTACAATGACAGTTAGAGCTGATATCACTGGTCGGTATGGCAACCGCATGTATGCCTACGAACCAAGTGACCTCAAACTCTGTAAGTACTGCAACACACATTGAGGTTTACACAAATGTCTCCTCTGTCAGCAGTCTTAGTGTCCCTCGAACATGGAGTGAATGTTCGAGGGACACTTAATGTTTCTTGCTTCTTCCTCAGTGCTTGCCAACATGAAGAAGGCTAAGAAGCTCTTGAAGTCTGAGCTGTGAGCACAGGGATGACCCACATGCTTTCACTTGTGACCCTGTCACAACAGATGCCAATTAAGTGGTTTACTCTTGGTAAACTAAGCACTGGAAAGTTTCTTCTTCACTTTCCCTTGAAATGTCTCCTCCTTGAATTCCCTTCCTGATTCTTACCTTTGTTATTATTGCTGTATATTCAGAATGTCTTTTAAATAAATATTGAACTGTTCATACAAAATAGATAGTCTGCCTTGTTATTTGCCAGACATGATACTCATACAAGAATAATCATACTTCACTGTAAAAGCACACTTGCTATGGCTGGACTAGTATTGCAGTTACAGAACCTATAGACTATAAGCTATATTAGACACTAAAACAAGTATCAGTTGTGTGATACACTAAGGCAACTCTCGAAATTTATCACAGCAAATGTTATTAATAAAAATCAATAAACAATAATAAAAATACATTGCCGTTCCAAAACCCAATATTGCTTTACTTATGCAGAAGTAACCTGCTTCGTCACTTTTGTATATAGTGCTCTTTGCTTTTATTTTTAACTCAATAAGTTCATCTGCTTTGTGTCATATCGCTTATGACAGACGGACACTGATAAATATTGGATTACAGTACGCTACTGAAGACATCCTGCGCCAGGGGGGCCGACACAAACGTTCGGTAAAGTTAGCTCGATAATCACAGATTCGAACTTCCGGCTTCAATAAATCTTAAAAGAAACAATAAAAATAACACGCGTGATTCCTACCACGCAGACTATGTACTACAACCGCTTTTTTTCTTTTACATCAAAATCATTCATATTTCAGGCGCTACACACAACATGGCTCTAAATGAGCTGAGGCGACTGCTTAGGGACCGTTAATAAATGGCAATACCACAGCGGAGAATATTCAATAACAGAATGTGCACTGTAGTGACGTCAAACTCCTGTCACACATCAAGGGTGAACTCCTCTATGGACTGCAACTCTTACTTTGGCCATTTTCACTCTGCAATATTTTAAATGAATTTGTATTACTTTTTAAGCAATGTTATATTTCATATCTCCCATATTGTTTACTGTAATAACACAAAACTCTTGTCACTTGTCAAGTTAATAGTGGCCACTTCGTCACTTGGTCACTTTGGCCATTTTGGCCATTTTCACTCTGGGATAACTACAGTCACTCTATTAACAGCAAGAAATCATCCATTAAGCATCAAACAATAAACATACCTTCTTTATTTACAATAATTTTTTTCAGCTTGAAAAAGAGTGTCTTCATATTGTTCCTGGGGCTTTTTTACACAATACACAACTGTGTACCAATGCCAGTAGGGTCTGCCAAGGTAAACAGGTCCTAGGTGATGAGTCAGACTAAACCACCTTTATGGATAAATCAAGATTATGGACTGTGACATTGCACGGCATGGCGGTGCCGGGGCCCCACTCTGGAGCCAGGCCTGGGGTTGGGGCTTGCAGGCGAGTGCCTAGTGGCCAGGTCTCCCAGAAAGGATGACATGGGGCCATCCTTCTATGGACCCACCATCCACAGGAGGAGCCGTAAGGGGTTGGTGCGGTGTGTATGAGGGTGGTGGTCGAAGACAAGGGCCTAGACCACCCTATCCCTGGATAGTGAAACTGGCTCTTGGAACATGGAATTTCACCTCGCTGAGGGGCAAGGAGCCTGAGATTGTGCAGGAGGTGGAGCGGTACCGACTAGATGTAGTCGAGCTCACCTCCATGCATAGCTTGGGCTCTGGAACCCAACTCCTTGAGAGGAGCTGGACCCTCTTCTCCTCTGGAGCTGCCTGTGGTGAGAGGCAGTGGGCAGGGCTTACTTATAGCTCTCCTGCTAAGCCTGCCATGTGCTGGAGTTTTCCCCCGGTGAATGAGAGGGTCAGTTCTCGGCACCTTCGAGCCAGGGATAGGTCTCCATTGTTGTCTTGGCCTACGGGCACATGGCACCAGGACACCGTAGGCCAAGGTCAATGATCGATTTTGTGGTCATGTCATCTGACCTTCGGTGAGGAGAGAGGCTGAGCTGTCAACAGTTCACCACCTGGTGGTGAGTTGGATCCGCGGGCTGCAGGGAACATCTGGCTGAACCCTCTGTCAGAGATGTCTACAACTCCCACCTCTGTGAGAGCTTTGACCAGATCCCGAGGGAGGTTGGGGACATTGAGTCAGAGTGAACTATGTTCTCCACCTCCATTGTCACTGCGGCTGCTCGAAGCTGTGGTCGTAAGGTCTCTGGTGCCTGTCGTGGCAGCAATCCCCGAACCCGGTGGTGGACAGGGATGCCATCAAGCTGAAGGAGTCCTATCGAACCTGGTTGGCCTGTGGGACTCCCAAGGCAGCTGAGAGGTACCGGCAGGCCAAGCGTGCAGCGGAATACTTCGAGGATCTCCTCAATCCCACCGACATGTCTTCCATAAAGGAAGCAGAGGCTGAGAATTCGGAGGCTGATCCATTGATCAGCTGGGCCGAAGTCACTGAGGTGGTTCGGAACTTGCCACCGAGGTGCCCTGAGTACCTCAAGTCTCTGGATGTTGTTGGGGTGTCTTGGCTGACACGACTCTGCAACATCATTTGGTGATTGGGGACAGTACCTCTGGGCTGGCAGACCGTGATGGTGGTCCCTCTTTTCAAGAAGGGTGTGTTCCATACACAGCGGGATCACACTCCTCAGTCTTCCCAGGAAAGTCTAAGCCAGGGTACTGGAGAGGAAAATTTGGCTGATAGTAGAACCTTGGATTCAGGAGGAACAATGAAGTTTTCGCCCTGGTCATGAAACACCGTTGGACACTGTTGTCCTGCTGGCTTCATCGAGTCAGGCCTTTCAGCATGCACACATTTGTGGCTCTAGGAACATGGTAGCTTGATGCTTTTTGTGAAGATTCCAATCTGACTAGACTATAACTGTGTCAAATTCACTAAGTGTAGATGACAATCCTCTTCAATAGGATCACAAACAGAAGAGAGGCAACTGGATCCAAGTGCACAAAACACAGTACAGACAAGGTGAGTTATCCTAGGGTAGACTAACAATTTTTCTCAAGCTCCCTGCTTTTATACCTATGGTCAGGGCCCGTTACCAATATTAACTTCTCTTTTTTGGACATATTTGTGTATTATCTACACATATTTTTTTTTTCAAAGATGCTAGGGGGGATTACACCCCTCCCATCTTCTCCTTCTGGGCTTTGTCTGATTCCCCCTCCTTTCCCACCCTCAATTCTTTATTTATTTCTCGGCCAATGATCCAATAACAGGTGTTCTCTAATGTCTACAACCACAGCCTCTAAGCTTACTCAAGCATATCCCATCTTTGTCTATTCATGGTCTAAGTGCAGGTCATTAGTCACATATGTACTTATGAATTATTTTAGGTACTTCCTTTTGCATAGATAAGCTTTCAAAGACACACACACACACACACACACACACACACACACAGTTAGCTTGAGCATAAGGCACCAAATAGAACCCTGGGTACATCATCTTAAGGCTATTTTCCTTTCCTATTTTCCTAAGCTGCTCTAGCTTGCATCTATTCAATTCAATTCAATTCAATTTTATTTGTATAGCGCCAAATCACAATACAAATCATCTCAAGGCACTTTACAAAAACTAAAACTAAAAACCCAACAATTCCCTTATGAGCAAGCACTTGGCGACAGTGGAGAGGAAAAAACTCCCTTTAACGGAAGAAAAAAACCTCCAGCAGAACCGGGCTCAGTTTGGGCGGCCATCTGCCTCGACCGGTTGGGGTGAGTGGATAGAGCAGAGAGAAAAGAACAGCAACAATAAACAACAAATAGACACTGCAAGTTGGTGGGGCCAGTAACTGCACATCAGCGATAAACAGCTCCAGGACCAGGGACACCTGCAGAAGGTACAGAGAGAGAGAGAGAGAGAGGGAGGGAGAGAGCACAAACTAGGGGAGAGAGAGAGCACAAGGTTAGTAACATTCAATGGTGGAATATACATGAGGTGGGAGAGAAGGGGGGGGGGGGGGGGTAGGGTAGGGGAGCTCAGTGCACCAATGGTCCTCGGGCAGTCTAGGCCTATAGCAGCATAACTAACTAAGGGATGGTTCAGGGTTGCCTGAAGCCAGCCCTAACTATATGCTTTGTCAAAGAGGAAGGTTTTAAGTCTAGCCTTAAAAGTACAGAGAGTGTCTGCCTCCTGAACCCAGGCTGAGAGCTGGTTCCACAGGAGAGGAGCTTGATAGCTAAAGGCTCTGCCTCCCATTCTGCTTTTGAGAACTCTGGGAACCACAAGTAGGCCTGCACTCTGAGAGCGAAGTGGTCTATTGGGATAATATGGTACTATGAGGTCTTTAAGGTATGAAGGAGCTTGATTATGAAGGGATTTGTATGTGAGAAGAAGGATTTTAAATTCTATTCTATATTTTACAGGGAGCCAATGAAGAGAAGCCAATATAGGAGAAATATGATCTCTCTTGCTAGTTCCTGTCAGGACTCTGGCTGCGGCATTCTGGATTAATTGGAGGCTTTTTATTAAGATATTAGGACATCCAGATAGTAATGAGTTACAGTAATCTAGCCTTGAGGAAACAAACGCATGGACTAGTTTTTCTGCATCATTTTGAGACAGGATGTTCCTAATCTATGAAGCCAGCTTGCATCTATGAAGCCATCACCATTCTGTTTTTGCAGAATAAACATAACACATACATAGCCCCATGATCTTTGACGTGTGATAAGAGTTTGGTGTTACTACAGGAAACAATATGGGAGATATGAAATATAATATTGAATAAACAGTGATAAAAAATCATAAAAATATTGCATCGTGAAAATGGCCAAAGTAAGAGCTGTAGTCCATAGACTACACCCTTGACGTGTGACAAGGGTTTGGTGTTACTACAGCAAACAAAATGCGTGCGGTTGTACACCACACGCCACTGCCTAGTAGCTTGCTAGCTAATGTCCAGTCACTAGAGAACAAGCTGGAGATGTGAGGGGCAGAATACAGTACCAGAGGGAAATACGGGACTTTACGCAATGTTCGTGCCGGGATACAGTTCATCGCACCGACAGAACGAGTGAGTCTGGGAAATCAAGATGAGGTGGAGTGTGTCTAATGATTAATAAGAACTGGTGTTACAGTAGGAACCTTATTCCTCTCAAACACGCCTCCTCGACTAACCTGGAGCTCCAGCTAAAATGTTGCCCTCACTACCTGCGCCGTGAGTTTACTTCCGTCATCATCAACCATTATAGTCCACCCCAGGCGGATGTGACGGTTTTGCCTGGGTGGTCTGCTTTCTGCACAATGGAGACAGTGTGTGCAAATAGGGTTTCACTGATTCAGTACGAGAATAAACCATTTCCACAGCAATACTTCATTAACTCTGCTCTGTTTAATTTAAATCAGTTCTCTGTTTTAAAATTTGTCACTTAAAGTCTTTTTATCGTATAGTGTTTCAGTTGTGAATATAGATGGTACACACTTTCAATTAATTATAAATCACAAATCACTGAATGGAGATTCTACATGAAATACAGAGCAATAGTATTAAACTCACAATGAAGTGAAACATCCCCACCTAGAGGCGAACTTGAGCAATAACTTTACAATAACCTGTTTTTTTCTGAATTTAAAAGTACAAAGGTACTGGTCATCCATGAACATTTATTTGGACTGGTATTTGTCTTGACCAGATCAATCTAATTTCATTTTTAGCTGTGTTTTTAGTTACTATCTTCTCCTGCAAAATTATCTTGCTTTTTAGCTACTAAATGCTCATTTATGTTTACCAGTAAGTTTGTGTCTACTGTTAGCTCCTGAGCAGCGAGGTTTTTAGAATTTTGTCTTTAGAAGCAGCTGTTTAATTCTTCAACTGCTACCATGACAGCAGTAAGAGACAACAAAAACAGTAACGTTACAGGTCAAAAAATATAAACAATAAGCTGAAATATTCTATGAGGCTCTGTAAAGCTGAGAGTAACTGCAGAGATAATTCAATGTAGGAAGCAATATTTACATACAATCAATTATGTGATCCAGTGTTAATTTTTGCTGTACCCGCTTCAGTTTTGAAATTTTGATAGGTGGAGCTTTAAAGGTAATTATGTATTCTCTAATCATTACAACTACATAAGCAAACTGTGATTTTATTGGCCCAGGACTTCCTTGTGGTTCAGTGTACATCCTACTTAGTACAGAAGGAGGAATGTAATAAACAGGAAGCAGCATTGACCATATGGGTACAGAATTTCCTGAAGAACAACTGCTCAAATGCAGAACCGCAGTATAGCTAACAAAAGGTTTTTGTTCATCTGCTGGATGGACAGTTTAGTAAATGATTGGAAGGAATAAACTGTGAATTTAATCAGTTTATGATAACTCATGATTCTCATTTTAAACTGATAATAATCAGGTCTATATGGACTAAGATATGTCCAGTAGTCTGTTTATTTTTTTTAACATCCTGGATTGGTGGGTCCACACTGACAGCATTTTCTTGTTCCCAGGTTACTAAGCCTCAGCTGAAAATATAGTCCTGTGTAATCAGCTCCACAGAGCAGGAAGAGTGTGGTATTAGGTAGTTGGTCAGGATTTCAGTTTAAAATGTGAACATTAAATAAGCCTGTAGAAACTAAAAAATACCAGAATTCATTCTTTAGGACTTATTTTAAATATAGTAGAAGTGGGTTAGACACATATTCAGTTTACTGAATTAAGTTAGTCATAGAGGCAGGGGATTTCTCCCAATCCTAGGAGCTACAAGTTGACAGTGACAGAAGTTGATTTCTTTTTCTTCCACTAGTGATTTTATTGTGGTTTACAGTACAAAGGCTCAGACAGGTTACAGAATCATTACGGCAGTTCTAATACAGTAGCTTATATTTACAAAAGAGTCATGCAAATGGCCAAACACACAGCACATGGCCAGGAGAAGATGCACACACAGAAACGCATGTGTTGTCACATGAGCAAACACTTATCCTCATTACACATGAATCTGACTTCTCACATGGTCAAATCAGTTTGCAGAGTAGTGGTTGAAATTATTGCATTCAGTAGATCAAAGAAAAAATAAAATCGTGTTCAGGGTCAACATCAGGCAGTCTGCATGAATACATTTGCAAAGCAGGCTGTTTTTATAACCACAAGTGCTCACTGTACTAAATATAGGCCACTTGAGACACTTCTTATGCAGAGCTGTCATGCTGAAGGCACTGCAATATTCCTTCACACTCAACTGGTTTTCAGAACACACCATATCACATAACAGCAATCAGCTGAAACACAAAGGTCAGTGTTGTATTTACAGTTAAAACCCAGAGAAAGTCCAGAGAAGTGACATTGTAGAGGGGCTGAAGATGGTGCCATCTCACAGGAAGGCACTGGGATTTGCTCTGGGGTCCTTCTGATTCCTGTAGCAATAAGTGAGCCAAACTCCTAAAATCTGACACGGATAAACAAGGATAAAGTAATAATCATGAAGTAACAGACAGCCAGGTGCTCACAGCGCAGTAACATTTGCTTTTCTCTGTGCTAAATATTAGGACTGGTAGTATTTTGCACTGTTTTGCCAAAAAGTTTATAAACAGACCAAACAATAACTGTCTTCTAATAGTGTATTACTATGTAAACATATCTAAGTGTGACATATTTTATTCCTCAGTGACATAGAACCAGACTGTTGCACTGAGCAACATATTCCTTCATGCTGTTTTGGGAAATTACTGATCCATACCTCCTTCTTTTTTAATACTACTATTAATACTACTACTAATACATATGAATGTCACTAACTTTGTGCTCTCTCTCTCCCCCCTAGTTTGTGCTCTCTCTCTCTCTCTCTGTTCTCTCTCTCTGTTTAGTTTAATGCTAATGTGCAGTTACTGGTCCCACAGCCCGGTTCTGCCAGAGGTTTTTTCTTCCGTTAAAGGGGAGTTTTTCCTCTCCACTGTCAACAAGTGCTTGCTCATAAGGGATTTGTTAGATTTTTTGTTTTTTGTAAAGTGCCTTGAGATAATTGTGATTTAGTGCTATACAAATAAAACTGAATTGAATTGAATTACTACCCTTAGCACTATTTACTGTTGCTGTTTTTTTTATTGTTATTGCAATCACAGCTACTACTAAAACAACTATTATTGATACTAATTTCAATTTCAGTTTATTTGTATAGTGCCAAATCACAATTCAATCATTTCAAGGCACTTTACAAAAAAGAAAAACCTAGCAAATCCCTTATGAGCAAGCACATAGCAACAGTGGAGAGGAAAAACTCCCTTTAACGGAAGGAAAAACCTCCAGCAGAACCGGGCTCAGTTTGGGCGGCCATCGGCCTCGATTGGTTGGGGTGAGTGGATAGAGGAGAGAGAAAAGAACAGCAACAATAAACAACAAATAGACACTGCAGGTTGGTGGGGCCAGTAACTGCACATCAGCAATATACAGCTGCTGGACCAGGGACACCTGCAGAAGGTACAGACAGAGAGAGGGAGAGAGCACAAACTAGGGGAGAGAGAGCACAAAGTTAGTGACATTCAATGGTGCAATATACATGTGAGGGGGGAGGAGAGGGATGGGAGGGGACCTCAGTGCACTACTACTAACTGCTAATGCTAATAGTTCTAACAACCCAAAGCACGTATGAAGGCTCACCTCAGTGAAGCTGAAAAAGAATCCGATCCCTCCAACAAAGTGCAGAACCTCTCCAACATGTTCCTGGATCTTATCTGCACAGGGCAAACAGGAGTGGTTTGGGAAACAGGCCTGCAGGAGAACAAGATGTAAACCACTTTTCAAACGTTTTTCACAGCAGAATTAGAGGCTTCTGTGATTTCAAATGAAATTTTACTGGTGCTCTTCAAATGAGTCTTAATGAACAAACCAAAAGTGTGAAAATGTTATGGGCCAGGAAACATTTCATAATGAGCACTGACTTAAAAACTCACAGCATCACATGTGCCATTGGGATCCACCTGTTGGAATCCACAGCAGTTTAGATTCTTCTCCACATCCCTTTGAGTGCTCAAAGAGTTATTCCAGCCCACTTCAAGTAAGTGATCCTGCAGCATACACAGAGGAGCAACATGAAGGATTACTGCTCCTTTGACAGTATTTTCACATTTAGCTATTGTATATAAATGACTTAATTTCTGATATGATCATTTATTATTAATATTCTATAATCATAATGGCAAAATGCTCAATAGTCTACAGAGGGTTTGGAACACCGTCAGTCTGTCTAGAACGGGTGGGTAATCCATGTTCCTCAAGGGACAACTATCCCTGCTCTGCCTACTGCTGATTACCTTGGTCAGGTGTGTTCAGTCAGTCAGAAGATGGAAGATACCATCTCAGATGAGCGTGGAAGTGGAGGAAGACATACTGAATTAGTACCTTTGAAGTCATTACCCATGAGAGTAGTGTCCTGTCTCGGAGGTCTACAGACAATTCCTTGAACTTCATGGCTTGATTTGTGCTCTGACATGCACTGTTGGACCTTATGTAGACAGGTGTGTCTTTCCAAATCATGTCCAATCAACTGAATTTACTACAGGTGGACTCCAGTCAAGTTGTAGAAACATCTCAAGGATGATCAGTGGAAACAGGATGCACCTGAGCTAAATTTTGAGTGTCACGGCAAAGGCTGTGAATACATGTGATTTTTTTCAATTTTTATTCTTAATAAATTTGCAAAGATTTCAAACAAACTTCTTTTAAGTTGTCATTATGGGGTGTTGTTTGTAGAATTTTGAGGAAAATAATGAATTTAATTAATTTAATACTTTGAATCCATGGAATAAGGCTGTAACATGACAATATATGGAAAAAAACGCTGTGAATACTTTCCAGATGCAGTGTAATTCACTTCAAAGTCTTGCAGCATAGAAGGACGACAGGTTTGTCATTTAGGCCTCACATTAGGACACTTCTCTCTGATATTCAGTATTGCTTCAGTCTGAAATGATAAACCCAGTCTCTATTAACACTGTTACCATTAACCCTATTGTCATAGTAAATCAAATAAATGCTGCACATACTGCACATACAGTATGTGTAGAATTGGTAATGGTAATGGTAACAGTGTTAATAGAGATTGGTTTTATCATTTTCCCTAACCCAAACCCATAGCCTTAGAAAACTTGCAATGATACTGAACTGTTCAAGTATCAGATACTTGTGGATACTTAGTGAATCAGAGAAGATTAGCTCCATGGTACAGTTCACATATTCGTACCTTAAAGCAGGCATCACGAAGGCTGGAAAGAAAGTGGCGTTCCACAAACTTAGAGGAAATTTATCTAGCTTGGAAAAACAGTCTATTAGCATATAAAAAAGCTCTCTGTAAAACCAGAACTGCATACTATTCATCACTAATAGAGGAAAATAAGAACAACTCCAGGTTTCTTTTCAGCACTGTAGTTGTAGTCACAGCTCTGTTGAGCGCAGTGTTCCCTTAGCTCTCAGCAGTGATGACTTTATCAGTTTCTTTACAAATAAAATCATAACTATTGGAGACAAAATTCGTCAGATGCTTCCTATACCTGCTACTACAGTAGCTCTTGAATCATCTGTAAGACGTCAGTTATGTTTAGACTGCTTCTCTCCCATAGATCTCTCTGAATTCACATCAGTAGTTGATTCATCTAAATCATCGTGTCTCTTAGACACCATCCCGACAAGACTGCTTAAAGACACCCTGCCATTAATTAACTCATCTTTATTAGACTTAGTCAATTTATCTCTAGTATCAGGCTAGGCTTACCACAGGCCCTTAAGATTGCAGTGATCAAACCCTTACTCAGAAAGCCTAGTCTTGATCCATAAGTCTTGGCTAATCCTTGAAAAAGCTAAGCAGCTAACCAGATCACTTACACAGAATTTTTTCAATCAGGATTTAGAGCACATCATAGTACAGAAACAGCACTGTTAAAAATCACCAACAATGTTCCTTTTTGACAAAGCTTATAGTTAGGGCTGGTTCAGGTAACGCTGAACTATCCCTCAGTTATGTTGCTACAGTCCTAGACTGCTTGAGGACTTCCCATTGGTGCACTGAGCCCTCCCTTCCCCTCCTCTCCTCCCCCCTCACATGTATATTCCACCATTGAATGTCACTAACCTTGTGCTCTCTCTCTCCCCTAGTTTGTGCTCTCTCCCTCTCTCTCTGTCCTCTCTCTCTCTGTACCTTCTGCAGGTGTCCCTGGTCCTGGAGCTGTATATTGCTGATGTGCAGTTACTGGTCCCACCAACCACCAGCCCGGTTCTGCTGCCTCTCCCAACCGGTCAAGGCAGATGGCCACCCAAACTGAGCCCAGTTCTGCTGGAGCTTTTTTCTTCCATTAAAGGGAGTTTTCCTCTCCACTGTTACCAAGTGCTTGCTTGCCCTACTTTATTTGTTGGGATTTTGTGAAGTGCCTTGAGATGACTGTATTGTGATTTGGTTCCATACAAATAAATAAGAGTTGTGGGACATGATTGGGACACTCAGTTTGGGTGAGGGACCCCCCACACCTGGTGGGCCTAGATGAATTTCTCTTCAGTGTGCAGGAGCAAAGAAAGGATATGACCCATTAGTGATAGCCCAGAGAGCTGCACTCCAATGAGATAGAAATACTGTATTCCTAATTATAGCGCTTCAATTAATGTACTGTTATTCTTACTTCTGTTATTCTATTTATTATTAAGATCAGGAGCCAATCCCAGTTTAAACTGGGTGACAAGTCACCCTGGACTGCTGAAGGCCTGAAAGCATTCACATTCACAGCTCAACTCAATTAAATTCAATTTTATTTGTATAGCGCCAAGGGGGGGAGCTCAGTGCACCGATGGTCCTCGGGCAGTCTAGGCCTATAGCAGCATAACTAAGGGATGGTTCAGGGTTGCCTGAAGCCAGCCCTAACTATATGCTTTGTCAAAGAGGAAGGTTTTAAGTCTAGCCTTAAAAGTACAGAGAGTGTCTGCCTCCTGAACCCAGGCTGGGAGCTGTTTCCACAGGAGAGGAGCTTGATAACTAAAGGCTCTGCCTCCCATTCTGCTTTTGGAAACTCTGCACTATGAGAGCTTAATGGTCTATTTGGATAATATGGTACTATGAGGTCTTTAAGGTATGATCCTTAATCCTCCTTATGAAGGGATTTGTATGTGAGAAGAAGGATTTTAAATTCTATTCTGTATTTTACAGGGAGACAATGAAGAGAAGCCAATATAGGAGAAATATGATCTCTCTTGCTAGTTCCTTTCAGGACTGCGGCTGTGGCATTCTGGAGGCTTTTTATGAAGATATTGGGACATCCAGATAGTAATGAGTTACAGTAATCTAGCCTTGAGGTAACAAATGCATGGACTAGTTTTTCTGCATCATTTTGAGACAGGATGTTCCTAATTTTGGAAATGTTGACAGGCAACCAGATAGTAATGAGTTACAGTAATCTAGCCTTGAGGTAACAAATGCATGGACTAGTTTTTCTGCATCATTTTGAGACAGGATGTTCCTAATTTTGGAAATGTTGACAATTTCGAGTCGCCTATTAACCTTTAGACTGCAGAGGTAAACCTGAGTACCCAGAGAAAACACATGCAGACATGGGAAAATCTTACAAATTCCACACTAAAAGGGCCAGCCAAATCAATAGTTTCAAACCAAGAACCTTCTTCCTGTAAGACAACAGTGCTGCCCTGACAATAAGATACCAGACACAAATGATTATTCAAAGCAGAGTATTTTTCTTCTAAAATCCATCTCATCCTGATGGGTACAAATAACATGCTTTGAAAATACTGTGCAACACATACTGTAAAGCTCTACTTTTAGTGACATATAAATAGTTTACTCCATTTACAGACAATATATGAGATGGTTATGATTGGAGTGGTGTCATGGAGACTGGAGTCTCCCAAACACCAAGTGTATCAATTGCATGCAAAATCTCACATTGATTAATACGTACACATTGCATGCTTTTTCAATGCTGGTATTTATACATCTTCTTCTTTTCCTTGCGGCTGCTCCCTTCAGGGGTCGCCACAGCGAATCATCTGCCTCCATTTAGCCCTATCCTCTGTATCCTTCACACCCACACCAACTATCCTCATGTCCTCCTCCATTACATCCAAAAACCTCCTCTTTGGTCCTCCTCTAGGTCTCCTTCCTGGCAGCTCTAACCTCAGCATCCTTTTACCAATATATTCACTGTCCCTCCTCTGAACATGTCCAAACCATATTAGTCTGGCTTCTCTGGCTTTTTCTCCAAAACATGTAACATGAGCTGTCCCTCTGATATACTCATCCCTGATCCTATCCATCCTCGTCACTCCCAGAGAGAACCTCAACATCTTCAGCTCTGCTACCTCCAGCTCGCCTCCTATCTTTTTTGCAGTGCCACTTTCTCTAAACCATATAACATTGCTGGTCTCACCACTGTCTTGTACACATTTCCTTTCATTCTTGCTGAGACTCTTTTGTCACACATCACACCTGACACTTTCCTCCACCTGTTCCAACCTGCTTGCACACATCTCTTCACTTCTTTTCCACACTCTCCATTGCTCTGGACTGTTGACCCTAGGTACTTAAAATCCTCCACCTTCTTCACCTCTACTCCCTGTAACCTCACCGTTCTACTTGACTCATTTACACACATGCACTCTGTTTTAATGCAGTTAACCTTCATTCCTCTCCTTTCCAGAGCAAACCTCCACCTCTCTAGATTTTCCTCCACCTGCTCCCTGCTCTCACTACAGATGACAATGTCACCTGCAAACATCATGGTCCACAGAGATTCCTGTCTAACCTCATCTGTGAGCCTCTCCATCACCGCAGCAAACAAGAAGGGGCTCAAAGCCAATCCTTGGTGCAGTCCCACCTCCACCTTGAACTCCTCTGTCACCCCTACAGCACAACTCACCACTCTTACAGCTCTCATACATGTCCTGCACCACTCGAACATACTTCTCTGCCACTCCAGACTTCCTCATACAAAACCACAGCACCCTGTCATACGCTTTTTCCAAATCTACAAAGACACAGTGCAGCTCCTTCTGGCCTTCTCTGTACTTCTCCATCAGCAATCTTTCTTGGCACAAAACAATACTGCTGGTCACAAATGCTCACTTCTGACCTCAGCCTAGCCTCCACTACTCTTTCCCATAACTTCGTTGTGTGACTCATCAGCTTTATTTCTCTGTAGTTTCCACAACTCTGCACGTCTCCCTTGTTCTTAAAAATGGGCACCAGTACACTTCTCCTCCATTCCTCAGGCATTCAATTCAATTCAATTCAATTCAATTCAATTCAATTTTATTTGTATAGCGCCAAATCACAATACAAATCATCTCAAGGCACTTTACAAAAACTAAAACTAAAAACCCAACAATTCCCTTATGAGCAAGCACTTGGCGACAGTGGAGAGGAAAAAACTCCCTTTAACGGAAGAAAAAACCTCCAGCAGAACCGGGCTCAGTTTGGGCGGCCATCTGCCTCGACCGGTTGGGGTGAGTGGATAGAGCAGAGAGAAAAGAACAGCAACAATAAACAACAAATAGACACTGCAGGTTGGTGGGGCCAGTAACTGCACATCAGCAATATACAGCTCCAGGACCAGGGACACCTGCAGAAGGTACAGAGAGAGAACAGAGAGAGAGGGAGAGAGCACAAACTAGGGGAGAGAGAGAACACAAGGTTAGTAAGATTCAATGGTGGAATATACATGAGGTGGGAGGAGAGAAGAGAGGGGAGGGGAAGGGAAAGGGGGGGGGTTAGGGTAGGGGAGCTCAGTGCACCGATGGTCCTCGGGCAGTCTAGGCCTATAGCAGCATAACTAAGGGATGGTTCAGGGTTGCCTGAAGCCAGCCCTAACTATACGCTTTGTCAAAGAGGAAGGTTTTAAGTCTAGCTTTAAAAGTATAGAGAGTGTCTGCCTCCTGAACCCAGGCTGGGAGCTGGTTCCATAGGAGAGGAGCTTGATAACTAAAGGCTCTGCCTCCCATTCTGCTTTTGGAAACTCTGGGAACCACAAGTAGACCTGCACTCTGAGAGCTTAATGGTCTATTTGGATAATATGGTACTATGAGGTCTTTAAGGTATGAAGGAGCTTGATTATGAAGGGATTTGTATGTGAGAAGAAGGATTTTAAATTCTATTCTATATTTTACAGGGAGCCAATGAAGAGAAGCCAATATAGGAGAAATATGATCTCTCCTGCTAGTTCCTGTCAGGACTCTGGCTGCGGCATTCTGGATTAATTGGAGGCTTTTTATGGAGATATTGGGACATCCAGATAGTAATGAGTTACAGTAATCTAGCCTTGAGGTAACAAATGCATGGACTAGTTTTTCTGCATCATTTTGAGACAGGATGTTCATAATTTTGGAAATGTTGCGCAGGTGAAAGAATGCAGTTCTAGAGATTTGTTTTATGTGTGAGTTAAAGGACATGTTCTGGTCAAAAATAACTCCAAGGTTTTTTACAGTAGTGCTAGAGGCCAGGGTTATGCCATCTAGAGTAGCTATTATTTGAGAAAAGTCATTTCTGAGATTTTTTGGCCCAAATATAATGACTTCTGTTTTCTTCGAGTTTAAAAGTAAAAAGTTACTGGTCATCCAGGCCTTTATGTCAGTTAGACAGGCTTGAAGTCTGGTTAACTGGTTTGTGTTAACAGGTTTAATAGATAGATATAACTGAGTGTCATCTGCATAGCAGTGGTAATTAATAGAGTGCTTCCTAATGACATATCCTAAAGGAAGCATGTACAGGGTGAACAGAATCGGTCCTAGCACGGAGCCTTGTGGAACTCCATAACTAACTTTTGTTCGTGTGGAAGGTTCATCATGGACATGAACAAACTGGAATCTGTCCGATAAATAGGATTGGAACCACTTTAACGCTGTTCCTCTGATACCAATCACATGCTCCAGTCTCTGTAATAAGATGTTGTGGTCAATGGTGTCGAATGCTGCACTAAGGTCTAGGAGGACAAGTATTGAAACAAGTCCATTTTCTGAGGCTAAGAGAAGATCGTTGGTAACTTTCAACAGTGCTGTTTCTGTACTATGATGTGCTCTAAATCCTGATTGAAAATCTTCAAATAGTTCATTCCTGTGTAAGTGGTCTGATAGCTGCTTAGCAACAGCTTTTTCTAGGATTTTAGAAATAAATGGCAGGTTGGATATTGGTCTATAATTAGCCAAGACTCCTGGATCAAGACTAGGCTTTTTGAGTAAAGGTTTGATTACTGCAGTCTTAAAGGCCTGTGGTACGTAGCCTGATACTAGAGATAAATTTACCAAGTCCAATAAAGATGAGTTGATTAATGGCAGGGTGTCTTTAAGCAGTCTAGTCGGGATGGGGTCTAAGAGACACGTTGATGATTTCGATGAAGCAACTACTGATGTAAATTCAGAGAGATCTATGGGAGAGAAGCAGTCTAAACATAACTGAGGTCCTACAGATGATTCAAGAGCTACTGTAGTAGAAGATTCATTTATTGCAGTTATAGGAAGCATCTGCTGAATTTTATCTCTAATAGTTGTGATTTTATTTGTAAAGAAACTCATAAATTCAGCACTGCTGAGAGCTAAGGGAACACTGGGCTCAACAGAGCTGTGACTTTTTGTCAGCCTGGCTACAGTGCTGAAAAGAAACCTGGGATTGTTCTTATTTTCCTCTATTAGTGATGAATAGTATGCAGTTCTGGCTTTACGGAGAGCTTTTTTATATGTTAGTAGACTGTTTTTCCAGGCTAGAAAAATTTCCTCTAAGTTTGTGGAATGCCACTTCCTTTCCAGCCTTCGTGATGCCTGCTTTAAGGTACGAATATGTAAATTATACCATGGGGCTAGTCCTCTCTGATTCACTAACTTCTTTTTCAGAGGGGCTACAGAATCAAGTGTTTCACGCAGTGAGGTTACAGCGCTGTCAACAACATGATCAATTTGGTAGGGAGTGGGATTGAAGCAACTGCCCTCCACTATGTTTATACTTGGCATAGATGTAAATAAAGATGGAATCATTTTCTTAAATTTATTAACAGTGTTGTCGGATAAACATCTGCTGTAGTGGAATTTTCTTCCAAACGCTGCATGATCCATCATTTTAAATTCAAAAGTTATTAAAGAATGATCTGACAAAACAGGATTTGGGGGAAAAACTATTAGATGTTCAATTTCGATGCCATAGGTCAGAACAAGATCAAGGGTGTGATTGAAACAGTGGGTGGGTTTATTAACATTTTGAATGAAACCAATTGAATCTAATATAGAATTAAATGCAATGCTGAGGCCGTTATTTTCAACATCTACATGAATGTTAAAATCTCCCACTATAATGACTTTATCTGATCTAAGCACTAAATCAGACAGAAAGTCAGGGAATTCAGTTAAAAACTCTGAGTAAGGGACAGGTGGGACGGTACACAATGACAAGTAGAACTGGTTTTTGTGTTTTCCAGTTTGGATGTGAGAGACTAAGAGTGAGTCTCTCAAATGAGTTATAACTGTTCTGAGAATTAAAGTTTAATAATAAGTTTGAGTGGAAGATTGCAGCTACTCCTCCACCTCGACCTGTGCTTCGAGGAACATGATAATTTTTATGACTGAGGGGGGTTGATTCATTCAGGCTGACATATTCATCCTGCTGTAACCAGGTTTCAGTAAGATAAAGTAGGTCAATTTGGTGATCAGTTATCAAATCATTTACTAACAAAGATTTAGATGAAAGGGACCTAATATTTAATAGTCCACATTTGACAGTTCTGTTTTTCTGTTCAATAAGAGGAGTGGTCTTAATTTTTATTAAGTTTTTATGAATAACTCCTCTTCTGTTAACTTCTGATTTATTTGATTTATATGTTCGAGGGGCAGACACAGTCTCTATGTGGTCTGAGGGGGGCGGCAGCTCTAAGGAAACTGCAGAGAGGCGTTTTAGACTGAGTCTCTGCATCCCGGTCACCACCCTGGATTGTCAGGCTTTAGGTTGGCTAATAAACTCGGCCAAATTTCTAGAGATGAGAGCTGCACCATTCAAAGTGGGATGGATGCCGTCTCTCGCTACCAGACCGGGTTTTCCCCAGAAAGTGGCCCAATTGTCTATGAAGCCCACATCGTTTGCTGGACACCACCTAGACAGCCAACGACGGAACGACGACATGCGGCTAAACATGTCATCGCTGGTCAGATTGGGGAGGGGTCCAGAGAAAACTCAACATTAATTTTAGTGACCTCCGATTGGCGTAATCGGGTGTCATTGCTGCCGACGTGAATAACAATTTTCCCATATTTACGATTAGCCTTAGCCAGCAGCTTCAGATTTGACTCGATGTCGCCCGCTCTGGCCCCAGGAATACATTTGACTATGGTCGCTGGTGTCTCTATTTTCACGTTCCTGACTATGGAATCGCCAATTATCAGAGTCGGTTTCTCAGCGGGTGTGTCGCTGAGCGGGGAAAATCTATTAGAAACGTGAACAGGCAGGTGATGAGCCGTGGGCTTCTGCTTAGGAGTACGTTTCCGTCGGACCGTCGCCCAGGCTAATTCTCCGGGCTGCTCCGGAGCTGCCCTTGGACCGCTACCAGACCCTGAGCTCGGTGGCTCCACATCAGCTAACGGGGCTAGGCTAGCTGGCTTTTGTTCGAAGGTGCGGAGCCGCGCTTCCAAATCAGTGATCCTCGCCTCCAAGGCTAACAGAACCTTACACTTATTACAGGTATCATTATCGCTAAAGGAGGCAGAGGAATAACTAAACATGTGGCACACTGAGCAAGAAAGAGAGAGAGAGGGAGAGGCCATGTTAGCTAAGCTAACTAGCTAGCTAAGCTAACCGGTAGGCTAACGAACGCTAAGTCAGGAAATAGCACTAAATACCGGTCAAAATAGAAAGGTACTTGACTAGTACCGGAATGTAGCAGTTAATGAATTGTTTAGAGTTTAGTTAGTTTTTAGGTGTGTTAAACTATAGCTAGTCTGTTGCTAGTCTGTAGACGAACTATGCAACACACACAACACGATACGCTTGCAAGACAAAAGTGATTCGCTTACCCGGAGAGCAACACCAACAGGGGGCGCAACGCAACAATAGAGCACTTCCAGGCATCCTCTCATTCTCCAAGATCTTGTTAAATAGCCCAGTCAAAAACTCTACTGCCACCTTTCCTAAACACTTCCATACCTCCACAGGTATGTCATCAGGACCAACTGCCTTTCCACTCTTCATCCTCTTCAATGCCTTCCTCACTTCATCCTTACTGATCAGGGGGTGCAAGTAAAATTCCCACAAAAACAAGATATGGGTATGATCAGCACAATGCATCAGAAGTCGGAGGAATCTGTGGGAGCTTTTCTTTCCCAGCTTACTGAAACTTATGACATCCACAGTGGTCATGTCACACCTGAAGATGAGGTGGGAGGCAACCCAATGAGTACCTATGAAGTCCACCTGAAGGATACTTTTTTTAAACAGGCTGTAACCTGAGGTCACTGAGGCAGTGAAACAGACCTGTTTGACTTGGAAAACCTGCATACTTAGGGACATTCTGCAGCATGCAGAGCATGCAGAAGAAACACAGAAGCGGCAACAAAAAGCTGATCTCACACACTACACCATGTTCAGTGCCATGGCGGCAACAAAAAGCTGATCTCACACACTACACCATGTTCAGTGCCATGGCCAACCAGATCACTCATGGCAGAGGACGAAGACATTACCACCATGAACCAGAAGTCTGTTTCCGATGTGGAGAAAAAGGACATTGGGCAAGAGACTGCCCTGTGAATAAACAGAAAGCTGACTGACTTGGAGAGGGGGTGGAGCAGATGCCAGGTCAGGTGACACCTACACAAGAACAAACGCCAGACCAGGTAACTCCAATCAACACATCTACACATAGGAAGATAGAGCCAAAGTATAAATTGCTAAATTTTTCCATGTAAGATATACCCAGAACTTTGTCTTTCTAACGATAAACATGAAGTGACATTCCTGGTTGATTCAGGAGCTACAAGCTCTGTACTGAAAACTGATTCACTACCATACACTCCTAAAATGAGTGGTAGGTGCTAGTGGAAAACCTGTTTTGGAAAGCTGCTCTGTTCCTCTCAAATGCACTTTGGGGAAGCAGGCCACCAAACACTTATTTATTATGTCACAAAATTGTCCTGTAAATTTATTGGGTAGAGATTTGATGTGTCAATTTGGCATAGTGTTACACTCATGGAATAAAGGTCCTGAAACAGGGAGATGAGGATTATCCAACACAACTCACTCAAATGGTTAATGTCCTTTCACAATTTGCATATAAATGGAAGGTTGTACGTGGGACTCCTGTTACACAACAACCCATAGACTTTGCACACTCACACTGTACACAAGCAGGTACCTTCATAAATCACTACACTGCACAGCACATGTAGATGTAGGACCAGAAGTTGAATATGAAAGACTGTGGAAGGTAGAAAATAAAGAAATGGAAGTGATAGATTTGACACGTCTATTGGACAAAGACTGCTGCTGTCGCCTCTGTTCTGCTCTCCCCTACCCAGAAAGAACTTTTTACAGGAAACACACCACAGATCCCATTGCCAAAACCTGTTGACTGGAGTTGGAAAAGACCTAAACCGCTGGTTGCAGAGCTTGCTGTTCCTCGAGGAGTTTCAACCAACAGCATCAGATCCTAGGACAGAGTACAGTAAGAACGGTGATGTACATTGTACACTATTTACATCAGTTGTACAAGTTTGTAGAACCGTTGAGGTCATTAATAGCCAGAACACTGCTAATGCTGCAGCCTTTACCATCACAGAAACTAGTTTACTACCAGAGCTCAAGCAAATTCCAAGATCTCTCTGGGCAGCCCATAAATATGATGTTGGCCTTGTAAAAATGCAGAGCCTCTGATAGTACATCCAAAATCAGAGTACACACCTTGTAAAAAGCAGTACCTTTAAAACAGTAAGCCATCGATGGTATAAAGCCTGTGTTCAATTCTTTGTTAAAAGCAGTAGTAGATTTGGCCAATGGTTTCTTTTCTGCCAGTACTGGTTTGCCTTTTCATTTAAAGGAAAGATTTGCACCTGGACCAGATGTCTTCAAGGTTACTTTGAAAGTCTGAATTACTTTCATCAGACTCTCAGTAGAAACCTTCAAGGCCTTTATTTTTACCTGCCGGTTCAGCATTACTACAGTATTTAGATGATTTGCTGATTTGTAGTCCATCTGAAGAAGCATGCAAAATAGATACAGTGCACCTTGCAGAAAATGGCCATAAAGTAAGTCTTTCCAAACTGCAGTTTGTGCAACAAAAAGTGACATATCTGGGTCACATCATCACCCCAGAAGGAAAGACACTGTCACACAAAAGAATTGCTGCAATTCAAAATGTTCCTAAGCCAAGTACAAAAAAACAAATGATGAGTTTTCTTGGCATGACATCATTTTACAGACAGTGGATCCCGAGCTATTCATTGCGTGAAGCTCCCCTGTCTGCTATGGTGCATGGTAAACAACTCTCAGCACATGACAAAATGTCATGTGGACTCCTGAAGGAGAAAAGGCCTTTCTGGATTTAAAGGCAGCACTTACCATAGCTCCCACACTGGGTCTGCCTAATCCTAACTTAACCTTCACTCAGTTTGTCGACCAGAAGGACAGTTACATGACTTCTGTGTTATGCCAACCTCACAGCGGAAAACTACGACCTGTTGCTTATTTCTTGTCAAAACTGGATCCAGTAGCAACAGGGCTTCCTCTCTGTCTGAGAGCCGTTGCTGCAGCAGAGAAAGCCATTCTAACATCACGTGACTTGTTTTGTTTCCTATTCTGATCTAACATTGATGGTTCTGCATGCCTTTGCACACATACTGCACACACAGAAAACTGCACACTTGTCAACACAGCGCTGGTTAAGATATCACACTATTTTGCTTGAAATGCCTAACATCACTGTCAAAAGGTGTAACATGCTAAACCCTGCAACTCTTCTTCCCACAGAAAATGATGGAGGGGCTCACATCAGCCGGAACACCCATTGCACATCATGCTGTTGTTTCAGCTCTGTTAGATGTCATCCTGTTGCCTAAACAAATATCAGTTACGAAATGTGAAGCTCATACTAACAAAAAGGATACTATTTCTACAGGAAACTCAGCAGCAGACGCTGCTGCAAAAGCTGCAGCCACAATGGGCCAGATGTTTCACCTCACTCAACTTTCTCTTTCACAGGAACTCATCCTACAGGCTGACTTGTCAACCATGCAGTCAATAGCAAGTATATCAGAAAAACATTTGTGGAAAAACTCTGGCGCAAAATTACAAAAAGGGATATGGCTTGGCCCAGACAACAAACCTTGTTTACCTAAAGCTTATTTCCATCTCTATGCAAAGCTTGCTCATGGTAAAGATCATGCATCCAAAGGAGGGATGTGTACGTATGTTAGTACCCACTGATACACCAGGGGTTTTTTAACATATGCAGCTGAGTACTGCAGAAGATGTATAATCTGTGCAGCACATAATGCCTCTGCTGCCATTAAAATGCCATTGCAAAGCCACCCCCCACCTGATGGCCCTTTTTATTGAACTCTCAACATGCCAGAATAGGAAATAACATAATGACATAAAGGCCTGGATAATGTGAGGATTTTACAACAGAGCAAATGGTCACTAACTTAAACCAATGTGGGGGCTGAATGTTTGCTTGACCCTTTCATGGTATGTGGTTCTGTCTGTTTTATTGGTTTAGTGTTTTAGGGTAGGAAGTTGTAAATAACTGCCAACAATTTGTTTCTTTGATGGTAAGAAGACTGAAGATAGTACCTGAACAAACGTGGAGTCTGTTCAAGATTAGTCCACCCCTTTCTTGTCAAAATGTATATAAACTGGTCTTTTAACACAGACGGGAGAGGACATTCTGCAAGAACGTCCTCTCCGGGCCCATGATTAAACTGAGATGATTCATCACACTTGTGGTTGTTTTCTGAGAATTAGCAACTCTCAAACTTAAAGAAATTTCTACCACAATGACCAGTAACTTTTTACTTTTAAACTCGGAGAAAACAGAAGTCATTATATTTGGGCCAAAAAATCTCAGAAATAACTTTTCTCAAATAATAGCTACTCTAGATGGCATAACCCTGGCCTCTAGCACTACTGTAAAAAACCTTGGAGTTATTTTTGACCAGGACATGTCCTTTAACTCACACATAAAACAAATCTCTAGAACTGCATTCTTTCACCTGCGCAACATTTCCAAAATTAGGAACATCCTGTCTCAAAATGACGCAGAAAAACTAGTCCATGCATTTGTTACCTCAAGGCTAGATTACTGTAACTCATTACTATCTGGATGTCCCAATATCTCCATAAAAAGCCTCCAATTAATCCAGAATGCCGCAGCCAGAGTCCTGACAGGAACTAGCAAGAGAGATCATATTTCTCCTATATTGGCTTCTCTTCATTGGCTCCCTGTAAAATATAGAATAGAATTTAAAATCCTTCTTCTCACATACAAATCCCTTCATAATCAAGCTCCTTCATACCTTAAAAACCTCATAGTACCATATTATCCCAATAGACCACTTTGCTCTCAGAGTGCAGGCCTACTTGTGGTTCCCAGAGTTCTCAAAAGCAGAATGGGAGGCAGAGCCTTTAGCTATCAAGCTCCTCTCCTGTGGAACCAGCTCCCAGCCTGGGTTCAGGAGGCAGACACTCTCTATACTTTTAAGGCTAGACTTAAAACCTTCTTCTTTGACAAAGCATATAGTTAGGGCTGGCTTCAGGCAACCCTGAACCATCCCTTAGTTATGCTGCTATAGGCCTAGACTGCCTGAGGACCATCGGTGCACTGAGCTCCCCTACCCTAACCCCCCCCTTTCTCTTCCCCTCCCCTCTCTTCTCTCCTCCCACCTCATGTATATTCCACCATTGAATCTTACTAACCTTGTGTTCTCTCTCTCCCCTAGTTTGTGCTCTCTCCCTCTCTCTCTATTCTCTCTGTACCTTCTGCAGGTGTCCCTGGTCCTGGAGCTGTATATCGCTGATGTGCAGTTACTGGTCCCACCAACCTGCAGTGTCTATTTGTTGTTTATTGTTGCTGTTCTTTTCTCTCTGCTCTATCCACTCACCCCAACCGGTCGAGGCAGATGGCCGCCCAAACTGAGCCTGGTTCTGCTGGAGGTTTTTTCTTCCGTTAAAGGGAGTTTTTCCTCTCCACTGTCGCCAAGTGCTTGCTCATAAGGGAATTGTTGGGTTTTTAGTTTTAGTTTTTGTAAAGTGCCTTGAGATGATTTGTATTGTGATTTGGCGCTATACAAATAAAATTGAATTGAATTGAATTGAAATACTGCTTGACTATGGTCTGCATGTTCAGCAAGTGGATAGAGGTTTTTTTCCTTCTTTCAAACAGTGTCAAAAGCCCTTATCAGAGACATCATTGTACGATGGGGTATTCCAAAAATGATCAGCACTGACAATGGTCCTGGGTGGGCCAACAAAGTGTTAAAAGATTTGTCTGACTACTTTGGGTTTGATTTCAAATACCATTGCTCGTATCATCCACAGAGTGCAGGTGCGATAGAATGACAGAATGGCATACTCAAAAGCTAACTAACAAAATGCTGTGAAGAAACAGCCCTTTGTCCACAGGTGAAAGCTGCTCTGTCTAGCCCTGCAGATACTATACTTCATGATGTGGAACCAGGTGACTACGTGCTCATCAAGAACCACCAGAGGAAACACTGGAAGCAGAGACGATTCACCGGACCACATCAGGTGCTTCTGACTACGAACACAGCAGTGAAGGTGGAGGTACGTAAATTCATGGGTCCACGCCAGCCACTGTAAGAGGATTCCAATACCAGACAACTCGTCCAGTTGTGGTGTGTCTGGGTGGGGGACGTTCAGGGGGGGAGAAGTGCTGATTGGGCGGGGCACACACTTCGAGCTCCAATAAACGTCAAGACAGATGAATACAGGAAGGTGACAGAGGCGATATCTGGTGCCCAACGATAGAGAAATCATGCAGAACAAGTGCATCCTCTCTCTTCACTGTGATTTTAACAATCAAATGAGTTACAAATTATGGCAAGATCAGCAGATCACACAGAAGTTCACCACCAATACGGGACATATAAGGAATATGACTGAACCTGGACATTTGCTCAATAGGAGCTGAGAAGACATTCTGACTACATTGACACCAGTACTTGAGGCTGGTTTGATGCTGTGGTTGGAAAATGAAAAGCTTTTCTTGTTTCTTCACAAAGTTTGTGCTCTCTCTCTCTCTCTCTCTCTCTGTACCTTCTGCAGGTGTCCCTGGTCCTGGAATATTGTTGATGTGCAGTTACTGGCCCCACCAACCTGCAGTGTCTATTTGTTGTTTATTGTTGCTGTTCTTTTGTCTCTCCTCTATCCACTCACCCCAACTGGTCGGGGCAGATGGCCGCCCAAACTGAGCCCGGTTCTGCTGGAGGTTTTTTCTTCCGTTAAAGGGAGTTTTTCATCTCCACTGTCGCCAAGCACTTGCTCATAAGGGATTTGCTGGGTTTCTCTTTGGTTCTTGTAAAGTGCCTTGAGATGATTGCATTGCGATTTGGCATGATACAAATATTACTCAATGACAACGTTTCCCCTGTATCTCTTTACATCTCTGATTGGGAAGTTCCGTTTAATGAAGAAGACATCAGTGTCTAACCCTGAGCATTATTTCTGGGAAAATAATGACAAAATGCTATGAAAATCTTTGTGAATTAACATTTCTGCGAAAACATCCTGAATTTTGCTCTCCCTTAAGAAATCCTGACCATTCTTTATCTTTTTAGCTGTGGTTATCATAGAATGATAAAAGGAGGGATATGTGAGGGAAATTTATACCTTGACAGACAAATATCTGCTACCTCCCTCTGTGTCCTATGTTAATTCAACAAAGACTTTTAACACGGCTTTGTAGTCACAAGGAAGCAGACGGAAAGTCATGGAGACGCTAATTATATTATGTATGCCATCCTGCCAGCATGATTTACATGAGTGACTGATGTGTAAATTAATGCTGTTCAACTGATACAAAAGCTGATCATTTTCTGTGCTCGTGGTCAATCGGTATCTGCAGAACGTATGCTCTGTTGTGACTCTGTTGCTTTGCCCGTTGCTTTGCCTATTAAATTTGCCATCCTTTGACCTGAGATTTGCCTCCAAGTGTTTTTTCCACGACATCCTTGATCACCCTAACCTACTGCACATCCTTCGATCTCTGTCTCTCTGCCTCGCCAACCTGTACAAATCCACCTCTCCCTCCTTAGTGTCCAACCTATCATACAAATCCTCATATGCCCTTTGTTTGGCCTTTGCCACCTCTACCTTCACCTTACGCTGAATCTCCCTGTACTCCTGTCTGTTCTCTTCTGTCCTCTCAGTGTCCCACTTCTTCTTAGCTAACCTTTACTCTTAACACACTCCTGAACTTCCTCATTCCACCACCAAGTCTCCTTATGTGCTTTCCTCTTTCCAGATGACACAGCAAGTACCCTCCTACCTGTCTCCCTGATCACTTTAGCTGTAGCTGTTCAGTCATCCTGACCTCCAAGAGCCTGTTTTCAGCTCCTTCCTGAAAGCCACACAACACTCCTCCTTTTTCAACTTCCACCACTTGGTCCTCTGCTCTGCCCTTGTCCTCTTCATCTTCCTCACCACCAGAGTCATCCTACACACCACCATCCTATGCAGTCTGGCTACACTCTCCCCAGCCACTACTTTGCAGTCCAGGTCACTTTCAGGCTGAAACATCTGCACAAGATGTAATCAACTTGTGTGCTCCTGCCTCCACTCTTACAGTGGGTACGGAAAGTATTCAGACCCCTTTAAAATTTTCACTCTTTGTGTCATTGCAGCCATTTGCCAAAATCAAAAAAGTTCATTTTATTTCTCATTAATGTACACTCAGCACCCCATCTTGACAGAAAAAAACAGAAATATAGAAATTTTTGCAAATTTATTAAAAAAGAAAAACTGAAATATCACATGGTCATAAGTATTCAGACCCTGTGCTCAGTATTGAGTAGAAGTACCCTTTTGAGCTAGTACAGCCATGAGTCTTCTTGGGAATGATGCAACAAGTTTTTCACACCTGGATTTGGGGATCCTCTGTCAATCTTCCTTGCAGATCCTCTCCAGTTCTGTCAGGTTGGATGGTGAACGTTGGTGGACAGCCATTTTCAGGTCTCTCCAGAGATGCTCAATTGGGTTTAGGTCAGGGCTCTGGCTGGGCCAGTCAAGAACGGTCACAGAGTTCTTCCGAAGCCACTCCTTTGTTATTTTAGCTGTGTGCTTAGGGTCATTGTCCTGTTGAAAGATGAACCTTCGGCCCAGTCTGAGGTCCTGAGCACTCTGGAAGAGGTTTTCTTCCAAGATATCTCTGTACTATCATCTTTTCCTTCAATTGCAACCAGTCGTCCTGTCCCTGCTGCTGAAAAACACCCCCACAACATGATGCTCCCACCACCATGTTTCACTGTAGGGATTGTATTGGGCAGGTGATGAGCAGTGCCTGGTTTTCTCCACACACACCGCTTAGAATTAATGCCAAAAAGTTCAATCTTAGTCTCATCAGACCAGAGAATCTTATTTCTCATAGTCTGGGAGTCCTTCATGTGTTTTTTGGCAAACTCTATGCAGGCTTTCATGTGTCTTGCACTGAGGAGAGGCTTCCGTTGGGCCACTCTGCCATAAAGCCCCGACTGGTGGAGGGCTGCAGTGATAGTTGTCTTTGTGGAACTTTCTCCCATCTCCCTACAGCATCTCTGGAGCTCAGCCACAGTGATCTTTGGGTTCTTCTTTACCTCTCTCACCAAGGCTCTTCTCCCACGATTGCTCAGTTTGGCTGGACGGCCAGGGCTAGGAAGAGTTCTGGTCATCCCAAACTTTTTCCATTTGAGGATTATGGATGCCACTGTGCTCTTAGGAACCTTGAGTGCTTCAGAAATTCTTTTGTAACCTTGGCCAGATCTGTGCCTTGCCACAATTTTGTCTCTGAGCTCCTTGGGCAGTTCCTTTGACCCCATGATTCTCATTTGCTCTGACATGCACTGTGAGCTGTAAGGTCTTATATAGACAGGTGTGTGCCTTTCCTAATCGAGTCCAATCAGTTTAATTAAACACAGCTGGACTCCAATGAAGGAGCAGAACCATCTCAAGGAGGATCAGAAGAAATGGACAGCATGTGAGTTAAATATGAGTGTCACTGCAAAGGGTCTGAATACTTATGACCATGTGATATTTCAGTTTTTCTTTTTTAATAAATTTGCAAAAATTTCTACATTTCTGGTTTTTTCTGTCAAGATGGGGTGCTGAGTGTACATTAATGAGAAATAAAATGAACTTTTTTGATTTTGGCAAATGGCTGCAGTGACACAAAGAGTGAAAAATTTAAAGGGGTCTGAATACTTTCTGTACCCACTGTATATGCAGTCTGTGAGCATGATGAGTTCCATAATTTCTAAAAGTTCCGGTGCTTGAATACATTATGTGGCATTCACCAGTAGCATTAGAAAAGTGTGCATATCACTGGTTTCAGAAGCAAAAGAAGTAGAACATGATATTCATCACTGCCAAGGAGTTGTGTTGAATTACTGGTAACGGATGATGGTTCTTGAGGGTGCTGAGGTTTTTTGTCTGTTTAACTATTCATATTAATTTCTTCAGCGGTGACTGCCTAATATTTTACTATCAGAAGGAAAGCACAAATATTCCTTCAGCTACTTGTACCATGTTTAATAACATTATGAATTAGACTTCCTGGTAACTTAGGAGATCACTCAGAAGTTGAGACATTACTGGCAACACAAGTAAATCCACATGGTTTGTGACTACTGCGAGCTATTTTACAGGTAACATTCATATATGCTGGCTTAATTTGTTTGGTGGTGAGAGGTCATTTAACCCACCACTTAGTTTTTACCCCAGGACTTCTAGAGAGCATGTGAATTGTTTAATAATTTCTAGTTAACAATCCATCTCTATCATCACTGTTTTTTTTAAATGTTAATGTTTACTGATGTATTTTCTTGACAAATGTTAGTAATTGTTTATGGTTAGCCAAATTTCCCCATAGTTAGTAATAGTCTGTAATAACCTGTCCAGGGTATACTACACCACAGCCTGGAGTTGTACACAGTTCTTTCTCAGGGTTGTGTGCCAGTTGGAGCTTATCAAGCTGGGGGTCCTAATGAGACAGGACTTAAACTGGACTATTTCACAGACAGTGAAAAGAAATGCACAATATATGGAAAATAGAGCATATATACACTGCCAGTCAAAGGTTTGAACAAACTTTACCATTGAATTGAATGAGAAAGTGTGTCCAAACATTTGACTGCTACTGTACATAAAAATAAAAAAATCAAAATATAAAATTAAAAATCAGCATAACTATCACTTTAAAGTTTCAAAAGATTTTTATCTTACCTGTTGCTCTCTGTTGATGGCCAAACAGGCACTAGAAACAGAGAACTGCACAACAAACACCAGAAACAGGATGATCATGTACTGAGCTTCTTTATCAAGGAATCTAAAAAAGACATCTGCTGACAGGCAGTGTAACCTACTGTACAGCAATAGAATCAGGCCTCCAGTGTGTACAGCCATAAATAAAGCACTATAGACTGCCTGGACATGGCTGACTACAATGTGAAATACAATGCTGCTCTGGATCTTATTGCACATGCATTCATGAATGAAAAGCTAAATTTTCCAAAACACTGAGGTGAGGTGAACATACCATGATAAATTACAAAGAGCTGGTGGGTCATATTCACGACAACCATTACCCTTCATCAGAAAGAAAATTCAGTTCTTAACATTTCTGACAATTTCTGAGGGTTATTAGGTTATTACTTTGAAAGTGCAAAAACATTTACAAATTAAAACTATTGTCTACCATTATATAGCTGAATAAAATCAGGAGAGTGAGAAAAGGCTTGTTATTCATGCACAGAGTCATCTTTGCTTCTGAAGTTCAGGCAACAAAAGTAAAGAGCTGATCAGCACTCACAGCAGGTTTGATCATAAGGAGCACTTATTCAATTATGCAATTAGTCTTTTTCTTAACCTAAGTGAAAACAGAATTTTTATAACAATTCTATATCTGCGTCTAAAGTACAGAGGCAGATTCTGGATGTAGTAGCCATAGCTTGGTATTAATATTGTAAGTAGGAGAAAACAACTAGCCTGGGTCTGTGCCTAGCATGAGGTTAATAATGATCTTGTCACTTCACAGATGGAAATACGCATATGAAGTAAGTGTATATAAAATATTTGGGGTTTGTTTCTCTGACAGTTTCAGACATTTCTGAGACCAGCTTTAAAACTGGAAACTGTCAGAGCAGTAAGTCGTCACAATGATTGAACAGCCAGTGGGAGCAACGTGTCTGTACATTGCCTGGACACCACTGATTGTCTTTACAAACAGGAAATATAACAGCAGTGTGAAGGATACAAAGAAAAGCATGACCTGGTGATGCTTCATGGCCCCAATGAGGCCAGCCAGGGCCACGAAGAACAGGAAGACCCCTACTCCAATGACACCTCCCACCACCTGGAAACTGGAGACCAGACCAAACCACTTTCCCCATGCTGCGATGCCAATCATCAGCAGACTTACCATCTGCAGGAAAGACATGCAGAATGAGTCCAAAAGCTAGAATTGATGTGGAAAGGAATCTGTGATGTATATATATAATTCTGGTAAGTTTTCAATGACAAATGACAATATTATCTGTCCATCCATCTATCCATCTTCTTCCGCTTATCCGGGACCGGGTCGCGGGGGCAGTAGCCTAAGTAGGGATACCCAGACTTCCTTTTCCCTGGACACCGATGCATTCCAGGGTCAGCCGATAGACATATTCCCTCCAGCGTGTCCTGGGTCTTCCCTGGGGCTGCCTCCCGGTGGGACATGCCCGGAACACCTCCCCAGGGAGGCGCCCAGGATGCATCCGGAACAGGTGCCCGAGCCACCTCAGCGGCTCTAATCCAAGCTCCTCCTGGATGACCGAGCTCCTCACCCTATTTCTAAGGGAGCGACCGGCCACCCTGCAGAAGAAGCTCATTTCAGCCGCTTGTATCCAAGATCTTGTCCTTTCAGTCATGGCCCAAAGCTCATGACCATAGGTGAGAGTAGGAAGATAGATTGACCGGTAAATCGAAAGCTTCTCCTTTCGGCTCACCTCCTTCTTCACCACGAAGGACCGGTACACTGACCGCATTGCTGCTGCCGATGCACCGATCCATCTGTCAATCTCACATTCTGTCCAACTCATCTCACAACTCCTCCACCTGAGGCAGGCTCTCTCCCCTGGCCTGGAGATGGCAGGTCACCTTTTTCTGGTTGAGAACCATGGCCTCAGACTTGGAGGTGCTGATTCTCATCCCAGCCCCTTCACACTCAGTTGCAAACCACCCCAGCGCACACTGGAGGTCCTGGCTCGATGGAGCCAACAGGACAACATCACCTGAAAAAAGCAGAGATGAAATCCTGTGTTCCCCGAACTGGACTCCCTCCAGCCCCTGGCTGTGCCTAGAAATTCTGTCCATAAAAATAATGAACAGAACCAGTGACAAAGGGCAGCCCTGCCGGAGTCCAACATGCACTGGGAACAGATCTGACATACTGCCGGCATTGCGAACCAAGCTCCTGCTCCATTTGTACAGAAACCGGATAATCCTTAGTAAAGGGCCCCGGACCCCATACTCCTGGAGCACCTCCCACAGGATGCCATGAGGGACACGGTCAAATGCCTTCTCCAAGTCCACAAAGCACATGTGAACTGGTTGGGCAAACTCCCATGAACCCTTGAGCACCCCTGAGAGGGTATAAACCTGGTCCAGTGTTCCACGGCTGGGATGAAAACTGCATTGTTCCTCCTGGATCTGAGGTTCGACCATCGGCCAGATCCTCCTCTCCGGCACCCTGGCATAGACCTTCCCAAGGAGGCTGAGGAATGTGATCCCTCTATAGTTGGAACCCACCCGCCGGTCACCCTTCTTAAAAAGAGGGACCACCAACCCGGTCTGCCAATCCAGGGGTACTGTCCCCGATCACCACGCAATGTCGCACAGATGTGTCAACCATGACAGCCCAACAACATCCAGAGACTTGAGGTACTTGGGGCAGATCTCATCCACCTCATCTTGGCTTTGCCACTGAGGAGCTGCCAAACTACCTAGGTGATGGATGGATCAGCCTCCGACTCCTCAGCCTCTGCTTCCTTTATGGAAGACGCGTCAGCGGGGTTAAGGAGATCCTCGAAGTATTCCTTCCACCGTCCGACAATACCCCCAGTCGCGGTCAGCAGTTCCCCACCTCCACTGTAAACAGTTTTGGAGCACCGGACAGTTTTCCAGAATCTCTTGACCAATAGTCCTTCTCCATGGCCTCACCAAACTCCTCCCATACCCAAGTTTTTGCCTCCATCACCACCTGGGCTGCAGCATGCTTGGCCCGGTGGTAATTGTCAGCTGCCTCAGGAGTCCCACAAGCCAACCAGGCTCGGTAGGATTCCTTCTTCAGCTTGATGGCATCCCTTACCTCCGGTGACCACCATCGGGTTCGGGGATTGTCGCCACAACAGGCACCCGAGACCTTACAGCCACAGCTCTGAGCCGCTGCGTCGACAATGGAACTGTCTCAACTGTGGAACCTTCTTTTTAAACAGAAGTCCAATAACAGAACACCACTTGGGTTCAGATCGTTCCTCCCGATCACGCCCCTCCAGGTTTCTCCAGGTCGCTGCCCACGTGAGCATTGAAGTCCCCCAACAGGATGATGGATTCCCCAGTAGGAGCACCTTTCAGCACCCCCCCAAGAGACTCCAAAAAGGCCGGGTACCTGACCTGTCCCTGACCCGAAGGCGCAGGGAAATTACCCTTTCATTCAGGGGGGAAAACTTCAACATGTGGCGGCTGAGCTGGGGAGCTATGAGCAAGCCCACACCAGCTTGCCACCTCTCACTGCGAGCAACTCCAGAGTAGAAGAGAGTCCAGCCCCTCACAAGGAGTTGGGACGTGAGGCCAACTATCTCTAGTCAGTACCACTCAACCTCCCGCACAAGCTCAGGCTCCTTCCCCCCCAGTGAGGTGACATTCCATGTCCCTAGAGCCAGTTTCAGCGTCCAGGGATTGGGTCATCCCGGCCCCTTATGGATCTTTTGATCAGCTGGGCACCAGTTAGAGAGACCAGGCCACCAGGCGCTCACCAACTGGCCCCAACCTCAGGCCTGGCTCCAGGGTGGGGCCCCAGCTTCACTGTTCCGGGCGATGTTGCAGACTTTACTGTTTTCTTCATCATAAGGGGTGGTTGAACCACTCTTGGTCAGGTCCGTCACCTAGGACCTGTTTGCCTTGGGAGACCCTGCCAGGAGCATATAGCCCCGGACAACATAGCTCCCAGGAGCAAACATTAGCTTGCTCTCCCACATAATCTAGAGGTTGAGTCAGTTTTTAGGTTGAAACTTTTCACCACTCATCCGAGTAGCTTCATCAGTCAGAGAAAGCTAGTATGTAAACTCCAGTTTATCTTCCTAGTCCTATAGGCTCATTAGGTAAGCTATGTAAATCAGGTGGGAGTCAATTCAATTCAATTTTATTTGTATAGTGCCAAATCACAATACAAATCATCTCAAGGCACTTTACAAAAACACAAAAACACAACAAATCCCTTATGAGCAAGCACTTGGCAACAGTGGAGAGGAAAAAACTCCCTTTATCGGAAGAAAAAACCCCCAGCAGAACCACGCTCAGTTTGGGCGGCCATCTGCCTCGACCTGTTGGGGTGAGTGGATAGCACCCTGTCATACGCTTTTTCCAAATCTACAAAGACACAGTGCAGCTCCTTCTGGCCTTCTCTGTACTTCTCCATCAGCAATCTTTCTTGGCACAAAACAATACTGCTGGTCACAAATGCTCACTTCTGACCTCAGCCTAGCCTCCACTACTCTTTCCCATATCTTCGTTGTGTGACTCATCAGCTTTATTTCTCTGTAGTTTCCACAACTCTGCACGTCTCCCTTGTTCTTAAAAATGGGCACCAGTACACTTCTCCTCCATTCCTCAGGCATTCAATTCAATTCAATTCAATTCAATTCAATTCAATTTTATTTGTATAGCGCCAAATCACAATACAAATCATCTCAAGGCACTTTACAAAAACTAAAACTAAAAACCCAACAATTCCCTTATGAGCAAGCACTTGGCGACAGTGGAGAGGAAAAAACTCCCTTTAACGGAAGAAAAAACCTCCAGCAGAACCAGGCTCAGTTTGGGCGGCCATCTGCCTCGACCGGTTGGGGTGAGTGGATAGAGGAGAGAGAAAAGAACAGCAACAATAAACAACAAATAGACACTGCAGGTTGGTGATCAATTGGTGTTTCCATACCAGCTTTCTCTCAGACTGATGAAGCTATTTGGTGAAACATTTTGACCTAAAACTAGAAGTCCAGTTGCAGAATTCTCAACCTCTAGATAACTCCCCCTGGATGACTGAGAATCTTCACACTCTCCCACATGAATTCTGCCCTGACATTAAAAAGAAAGTTTATTGTGAAGTCTTATAATGTTGTCTGCGTAGACATTGATCTGCATGAGTCACGAGCATGCAGCCTACATCTGGAGCACTGACACAAAGTCTGCTGTTTAAAGCAAATATAGTGTGTATACAAAGACTGGAAATGATATGTTGTCTAAGTCCATCAGATCCCTTAACTCACGTACACATTTAAGTAAAAGTTCTGCATTTAAGTTTAAAATGCAGACATATTTAGTAAGTAAAACCTACTGCAAATATAAAAGTAAAAGAGTTTGTTTTCCATTGGATTATTAATATTGACACATTCATTTAAAACTATGATCATTTTAAAACAATGTACAATATATTATTGGTATGTAAAATCTTATTATGTAACAAGTAATTACAGCTGTTATATGAATACAGGAAAGTAGAAAGCACTATAGTTTACTATATGTACACCACTCAAGAGAGGTTCAAACAACCCCTCTATTATAATTGATTATTATCATAAGCACAGAGCAATATGTCTTTTTTTTAGCCCAAAACAGTTTTATAGACTGTCTGACATTATCATTTTAACGACAGTGAAAGGGGTCCCAAAGACATGGAAAATCGGTGGAGTTTGCATCCAGGCCCTTTCTGAGGCCCCCCATGTGTACCATGAAATTAAACCTTTTTAGAACCTGTAGGGGCCATATTCACGTTGGTCTATGGTTTAAGTTGAAAAGAAAGCAGTGATAAGAGCTTATATTAATATTAAGAGTTAATACTTCCACCTGCAGTCGATTTGAGCTATCTCTTTTTTTTTGTCTGATACAGGATTAAAACGGTGTCTGAGCTCATCAGTGTGTTGTTTACAGTCCGACATTTCCTACACTGCATTTACACACTCACAAGAAAAACAAAATATTCTCTGTTGTAATAGTCCATATGGTAAATTCTGCTGTGGATACTCACAACATAGAGGATGTTGAGCGCGCAGAGGGAGTGTTTGGAACAGGTAAATCCAGCGCAGCCCATCTTGTTTAATAAATAAAAATAAACAGGCTACAAAGCCTTTAAATCAAGCGTTTGGATAAATATCTCGGCTCTGGAAATTAAACCTAGTTGAATCCTGCAGAATATGCGGTCGCTCAGCACCAGGTCCTTTATGTAACGAACGGAGCTTGATGTGTTAATACCAAACAATACCACAGGAATACAGTGGAAGTGAGGTGTCAAGCCTTCAAAATAAATGCTTGCTATCTATGTTAGCTCGATTCAAACTAAAATACCAGACTGGGCTGTCAATTCAGTACATATGGAAGGAATTTGGGGATTTAGCAACCTGAATAAAATATTTAAAAAAGACGCTCTACGTGAATAAAATATTACGAACAGAGATTTAGACGAAAGCGACGTAATATTTAATAATCCACATCTGACTATTCTCTTTTTCTGTTCAGTAAGAGGAGTGGTCTTAATTTTTATTAGGTTTAAATAGGTAAATATTAGGTTTTTATGTTGATTCTGAAATGACAATAACCTTAATTATCAGTCTTCATTAGATATATATTAATCTCTTTTGTGTTTTTTTAGGGTATGAGGAAGTAACTTTTATTTTGAAGAGAAAATTACGTTCCATTCAGGTGTTAAGAGTGGGCACCTGTTTTAACTTGATGTATGTTCAGCTTATGACTAATGAGGGATGGGCTCCAGGGGCAGCCAGCCTCCTGATTGGCTACAGAGAGGTCCAGCTATTTCCCTTTCAAATCTTCCAGAAAGAATCAGGATGAGTAGGCCCTTTCCTCCCCTTTTGGTCATCGGGGCCAGTAACTGCACATCAGCAATATACAGCTCCAGGACCAGGGGCACCTGCAGAAGGTACAGAGAGAGAGAAAGGACAGAGAGAGGGAGAGAGCACAAGTTAGGAGAGAGAGAGAGCACAAAGTTAGTGACATTCAATGGTGGAATATACATGTGAGAGGAGAGGAGAGAGGGGAGGGGAGAATGGTGCAGCTCTCATCTCTAGAAATTTGGCCGAGTTTATTAGCCAACCTAAAGTTTGACAATCCACAGTGGGGACCAGGACGCAGAGACTCAGTCTAAAATGCCTCGCTGCAGTTTCCTTAGAGCTGTCACCCCCCTCAAACCACATAGAGATTGTGTCTGCCCCTCGAACATATAAATCAAATAAATCAGAAGTTAACAGAATTCATAAAAACCTAATAAAAATTAAGACCACTCCTCTTATTGAACAGAAAAACAGAACAGTCAGATGTGGATTATTAATTATTAGGTGTCTTTCATCTAAATCTCTGTTAGTAAATAATTTGATAACTGATCACCAAACTGACTTACTCTGTCTTACTGAAACCTGGCTGCAACAGGATGAATATGTCAGTCTGAATGAATCAACCTCCTTCAGTCATAAAAATTGTCATGTTCCTCGAAGCACAGGTCGAGGTGGAGGAGTAGCTGCAATCTACCACTCAAACTTATTATTAAACTTTTATCCTCAGAACAGTTATAACTCATTTGAGAGCCTCACTCTTAGTCTCTCACATCCAAACTGGAAAACACCAAAACCAGTTCTACTTGTCATTGTGTACCGTCCACCTGTCCCTTACTCAGAGATTTTAACTGAATTCCAGACTTCCTGTCTGATTTAGTGCTTAGTTCAGATAAAGTCATTATAGTGAGAGATTTTAACATTCATGTTAATGAACTATGATGTCTTTAAGGTATGAAGGAGCTCGATCATGAAGGGATTTGTATGGGAGAAGAAGGATTTTAAATTCTATTCCGTATTTTACAGGAAGCCAATGAAGAGAAGCTAATATAGGAGAAATATGATCTTTCTTGCTAGTTCCTGTACTGTACTCTGGCTGCAGTATTCTGGATTAACTGGAGGCTTTTTATGGAGATACTGGGACATCCAGATAGTAATGAATTACAGTAATCTAGCCTGTCATCAAGGTGACAAATGACATTTATCTGTACACCGACGCTGGCAGAGTCTTTGTCTTAGTACTGTTAGATCTGAGTGCTGTTTTCAACAGAGTGGACCATATGATCCTGTTGACTGGATAGGCATCTCTGGTACTGCCCTTAAATGGTTTAAGTCCTGTCTTGAAGACAGGAAGTACTTTGAAACTTGAAATTGGTAACTGTGTCTCAGACCAAATGACCTTAACATGTGGGGTCCCCTAGGGGATATTGGATCCCTTTTGTTCAAGCTTTACGTTTCCTTTAGGCCAGTTAATACGCAGCAATAATGTGTCCTATAATGTGTCACTATGCAGATGACACTCAGATTTTCATATCACTCACAGCAGATGAATATGAACCAGTCGATTCACTGTGCCACTCCACAGATAACTGTGTGTATGCAAAATAACTTTCTCCAAACAGAGATAAGACTGAAATAATCATCTTTGGGCCACAACAAACAAAGAGAAAGTGTCAGTCACTTTGAGTCTCTTTCTCTAAAATCTAAAAATCAGTTTAGAAATCTAGGGGTAATCATGGACTCAGACTTGAATTTTAATCAATTACATCATCAGCATTTTACCATGTCAAAAACATTGTATTATGTCTAAACCATCCTTGGAGAGACTCATCCATGCATTTATGTCCAGCAGGTTAGAGTACTGTAATGGTCTTCTTATGGGGCTCTCAAAATGAGCTGTAAGGCAGCTACAGTACATTCAGAATGCTGCTGCTCAGGTCCTGACTAGAACCAGGAAGTGCAACCACATTACTCCTGTTCTCAGATCTCTGCACTGGCTTTCTGTCGCTCAGAGAATAGATTTTAGAACAGCACTGCTTGTGTATAAGTCTCTTCTTGGTTCAGAACCACAGTATATCTCTGATTTGTTGGTGCCATACAAACCATCTTGAACTCTGAGAACGTCAGGTACAGGACCGCTTGTGCCCAGAGTCAGGACTAACCAGGAGAAGTAGTGTTTCAGTTTTATGCAGTTAAAATCTGGCATAGTCTTCCTGATGATGTTAGACAAGCCTTATCTCTGGCAATGTTCAAGCCCAAGCTAAAAACACTAAACGTGTTTTATCTGCCACTAGGTCACAACAGTACACAAGTGCTTGGTAAAAGTCATTCGTGCATACTAAAACATGTGCGTCTATTCCAGAAGTCATGCTTTAATTCCAGGGCAGCATTGTCTGTGCTGAGGCTGATGAATGGTGGGGACTAGCTCTTAATCCAAGTATTTAGAGAGGGGTCTGTGTGTCTGTGTTTTTTGTGTTTGGAGAACCTCCACGACAGCCTAGGTACAATCTACATTACACTAAAGTAGCTGCTGTGCTGCCTTTAACACCATAGGATGCAGAATAGAAGAGTTCTTGCTGCTCTTCCTCTAGCCCTCATCTCCTTCTCATGTTATGTAGGGAGGACAAAGAATGAGTCAACACCTCCACCTGCTGGTTACACTGAAAATTACTGAAAACTCATTTGGGTACATCTGACCCTCAAGCTAAAAGGCATGACAGCAAATTAAAACTAATTAGAATGAAAATTCTCATCAGTATCTTAGTTTTAAATTTCTGTCACTGATTTGGCATGGTGGGAAGAGCTCTGAGGGAAGGGGCGAAGGATGTGGTTAAATAAATAAATATTCTGCATATAATTTCCATATTAGGGAGTGAACAGCACAGCTCACGCCTTTCTGTTCAGTCAATCTACTATGCTCTACAAATAGTCAAATATAGTTTCTACAGTTTCTATCATGCGACCACTTACATGGGTAGCTGTGGCTCAGGAGATAGAGCAGGTCAACTATGAACCAGAGGGTTGCTGGTTTGACCCTTGGCTTTCCTAAGTCCACAGCCTGAAGTGTCCTTGGGCAAGACACTGAACCCCAAGTTGCCCCTGGTGGCTCTTCCACTGGTGTAAGAATGTGTGAATGGGTGAATGGACAAATAGTGAAAAAGTGCTTTGAGTACACTTGAGTGTAGAAAAGCACTATTCAACTATAAGACCATTTACACAGGAATGAGCTGTGTAACTTTTAAACTCAGAGAAAACAAACAAACAAACAAACAAACAAAGTTATTGTATTTGGGCCTAAAAACCTTCGAAAACACTGTACCCTTCCGGACTGTAGGATGTTTTCCAAATAGCAAGCCATGGATTACCCCTGATATAAAACCTCTACTGAAGGAGAAGAAGAGAGCTTTCAGATCAGGGAACAAGGAGGATCTGAGGACTGTACAGAAAGAGCTGAGGAGGACGATCAGAGAGGGGAAGGCCAGCTACAGGAGGAAGATGGAGGAGCAGCTGCAGCAGCAGAACATCAGTAGAGTGTGGCGGAGCCTGAAGACCATCTCAGGTTTCAAAGCACCCCATGCCCAGGCTGAGGGGGATCTGCAATGGGTTAACGATCTAAATCTGCATTTCCTTAGGTTTGATCAATCACCCTCTCCTCTCCCCACACAGCTGCAGGCATTCTCCCCAGCACCTGGACAATGCCCCACTCCCTCAGCCTTTCACACCTCAGGCCCACCCCATCACCCTACCACTTCACAGCTCCATGGACTCACCCACCCCTCCAGCACACTACCCCCCTGCCCTTCCTTGTCCCTCACACCAGCCCAGGTCAGAAGTGAACTGAGGAGGATCAAGGCTAGGAACGCAGCTGGACCAGATGGCATCAGCTCCATGGTCCTTAAGTCCTGCGCAGATGAACTGTGCAGAGTTATGGAGCATGTCTTCAACCTGAGCCTCAAGCTGAGGGTGGTACCACAGCTCTGGAAGACTTCGTGTGTGGTACCAGTGCCCAAGACACCGCACGCTAAAGACCTCAACAGCTTCAGGCCGGTGGCTCTCACGTCCCATCTGCTGAAGACACTGGAGAGACTGGTCCTGGGCCACCTCCGCTCCGTGGTGAGCTCAGCGATGGACCCGCTGCAGTTCGCCTACCTGAACTGTTTCGCCTACCTGAACGGTGAAGCAGGAAGTCTGCTTCACCGTGCTCTGGCACACCTGGAGAAGCCCAGCAATGCTGTGAGAATTCTGTTCTTTGACTTCTCCAGCGTATTCAACACCATACAGCCGGTGCTCTTAAGGGACAAACTGGAGAAGGCTGACGTGGACTTTGACCTGGCGGAGTGGATCCTGGACTACCTCACAAACCGACCGCAGTTTGTGAGAGCCCGGGACAGTGTGTCCGACATCCTGACCTGCAGTGTGGGGGCCCCCCAGGGGACCGTCCTGGCCCCCTTCCTCTTCACCCTCTACACTGCAGACTTCAGACACAACACGGACGGCTGTGTTCTGCAGAAGTTCTCTGACGACTCTGCGATTGTCGGGCTCATCACGGACGACGATGACGCGGGGAAGACCAAGGAGATGGTGGTGGATTTCCGCAGACGTTGGTCTACTCTCCCCTTGTCAGTGAACATCCAGGGAATAGACATTGAGAGAGTGGACTCCTATAAGTACTTGGGTGTTCATCTGAACAACAAACTGGACTGGACTCATAACACAGATGCACTGTACAGGAAGGGCCAGAGCCGACTCTGCCTCCTGAGGAGACTGCAGTCTTTTGGGGTGAAGGGGGCACTCCTGAGGACCTTCTATGACTCTGTGGTGGCATCAGCCATCCTGTATGGTGTGGTCTGCTGGAGCAGCAGCATCACGGAGAGGGAAAGGAAAAAGCTGGACAAGGTCATCAAGAAGTCCAGCTCTGTCCTATGCTGTCCTCTGGACTCAGTGAGGGAGGTGGGGGACAGACGGGTCCTGGCTAAACTGACATTTATGCTGGACCATGAGTCTCACCCCCTGCAAGACGTCCTGTCTGCCCTGGAGAGCAGCTTCAGTGATAGACTGATTCACCCTCGCTGTGTGAAGGAGAGATTCCGCAGGTCTTTCCTTCCTGCTGCTGTCAGACACTACAATAATCACTGCTAACTGTACATTTGTCATCCATCTACTGTAATCATGTACAATAGTGTAGTATAATGTAAATTTAAAGTTATATCTATCTATTAAACCTGTTAACACAAACCAGTTAACCAGACTTCAAGCCTGTCTAACTGACATAAAGGCCTGGATGACCAGTAACTTCTTACTTTTAAACTCAGAACAGAAGTCATTATCTTTGGGCCAAAAAATCTCAGAAATAACTTTTCTAAAATTATAGCTACTCTAGATGGCATAACCCTGGCCTCCAGCACTACTGTAAAAAACCTTGGAGTTATTTTTGACCAGGACATGTCCTTTAACTCACACATAAAACAAATCACTAGAACTGCATTCTTTCACCTGCGCAACATTTCCAAAATTATGAACATCCTGTCTCAAAATGATGCAGAAAAACTAGTCCATGCATTTGTTACCTCAAGGCTAGATTACTGTAACTCATTACTATCTGGATGTCCCAATATCTCCATAAAAAGCCTCCAATTAATCCAGAATGCCGCAGCCAGAGTCCTGACAGGAACTAGCAAGAGAGATCATATTTCTCCTATATTGGCTTCTCTTCATTGGCTCCCTGTAAAATATAGAATAGAATTTAAAATTCTTCTCCTCACATACAAATCCCTTCATAATTAAGCTCCTTCATACCTTAAAGACCTCATAGTACCATATTATCCCAATAGACCACTTCGCTCTCAGAGTGCAGGTCTACTTGTGGTTCCCAGAGTTTCCAAAAGCAGACTGGGAGGCAGAGCCTTTAGTTATCAAGCTCCTCTCCTGTGGAACCAGCTCCCAGCCTGGGTTGAGGAGGCAGACACTCTCTGTACTTTTAAGGCTAGACTTAAAACCTTCCTCTTTGACAAAGCGTATAGTTAGGGCTGGCTTCAGGCAACCCTGAACCATCCCTTAGTTATGCTGCTATAGGCCTAGACTGCCCGAGGACCATCGGTGCACTGAGCTCCCCTACCCTAACCCCCCCCTTTCCCTTCCCTTCCCCTCTCTTCCTCTCCTCCCACCTCATGTATATTATGTATATTATTATAACCTTGTGCTCTCTCTCTCTCCCCTAGTTTGTGCTCTCTCCCTCTCTCTCTGTTCTCTCTGTACCTTCTGCAGGTGTCCCTGGTCCTGGAGCTGTATATCGCTGATGTGCAGTTACTGTTCCCACCAACCTGCAGTGTCTATTTGGTGTTTATTGTTGCTGTTCTTTTCTCTCTGCTCTATCCACTCACCCCAACTAGTCGAGGCAGATGGCCGCCCAAACTGAGCCCGGTTCTGCTGGCTTTAACGGAAGTTTTTTCTTCCGTTAAAGGGAGTTTTTCCTCTCCACTGTCGCCAAGTGCTTGCTCATAAGGGAATTGTTGGGTTTTTAGTTTTAGTTTTTGTAAAGTGCCTTGAGATGATTTGTATTGTGATTTGGCGATATACAAATAAAATTGAATTGAATTGAATTGAATTAAATCACATCAGTACAATATACTGTAGTCACTTTACCTGGTATTTATTTATATATCCAGTGATGTCCATATACTGTACATACCCATAGGCACATATTGTATATACTTATAGTCTGTAGCTTCATAGTTCTATTCCACTTAGTACTTTTAAAATATATTTAATTTCCTATTTATCTCACATCTTGCTACTTCTGGCTCTCTGCTGTGTACTGTACTTACTGTTGCAACAATGCAATTTCCCCATTGCGGGACAAATAAAGGTTTTCTTATTCTCTTATTGTTATTCTTATATACAATACACACAATAGACAATATTGCCAAAATTAGGAGCATACTGTCTCAAAATGACGCAGGAAAATTAGTCCATGCATTTGTTACTTCAAGGCTAGATTACTGTAACTCATTACTATCTGGATGTCCCAGTATCTCCATAAAAAGCCTCCAGTTAATCCAGAATGCTGCAGCCAGAGTCCTGACAGAAACTAGCAAGAGAGATCATATTTCTCCTATATTAGCTTCTCTTCATTGGCTCCCTGTAAAATCCAGAAGAGAATTTAAAATCCTTCTTCTCACATACAAATCCCTTCATGATCAATCTCCTTCATACCTTAAAGACCTCATAGTAGTACCATATTATCCCAATAGAACACTTTGGCAATACTCTGCATGAGGACTCTCCACCGGTGCACTGAGCACCCCCCCCCGAACACACACACACACACACACACTGAGCCCAGTTCTGCTGGAGGTTTTTGTTACGTTAAAGGGAGTTTTTCCTCTCCACTGTCGCCAAGGGCTGCTCATAAGTGATTTGTTGGGTTTTTTCTTTTTTGTAAAGTGCCTTGAGATGATTTCCATTACTCCAGTCACAGGTGACATGGGTTGACAGTAAGGAGGTTCGGGGTTCAAATTTCATTTACCCTGCATGTGCATCTGCATGTGTCGTTTTTCTGCATTTACTCTGGCTTCCTCACCAAGTCCAAACACATGCAGGTTGGCGTTTAGTTAATTAGTGACTATAATTTGCCTGTAGGTGTTAATGTGTGAGTGTTTTTTATGTGACAGACTGTGAGTGTACCCTACCTCTTGCCTTATGTCAGCTGGGATTGGTTCCAAGTGTCCCGTGACCCTGAAGTACCAGGATAAGTGGCAGATAATGGATGGATTACTCCAGTTGTAACACTAGATGGCAGCTTTTCCTATTCTTTTGGATAGATAGATAGATAGATAGATAGATAGATAGATAGATAGATAGATAGATAGATAGATAGATAGATAGATAGATAGATAGATAGATAGATATATTTTTGGTGCATCAAGACTGATTCTAATGGGTAGACATACACATGCAACCTTAGAGAATGAAAAAGATGCCACGTTCCAATAAAAGACTATATGTTTATTAATTCCTGTTTAACAATAACTCTGTTTTAAAGGTAAAACACCCATCCAAGAAAGCTATTTTTGCTTTGCTAAAATTTAACTTCAGCGTAGTCACTAAACAAAACTGATGGTCTATAACATTATAATAGCTTGAAGACAAATCTCCACACTGATGACAAAAAGGTAACCAGGATAATAAAGAGGGTTCTCCTGAGTCCCTCTTTCTCATATGATGAACATCCTTTGGCGATGCATATGATTTCTATAGAACTCCGACTTTCTGACTGCATTGACTTTTTTGTTCATGGGAGTACACTATGTCACCATATGTTCATAGGTACAAGCAGCAGACATGGCTGCTGTCATGCCGATTGTCAGTAGAGTCAATACTTAAGCTCTGTCCTGTTTCCAACCTATTATACCCTCTTGCCCTGTGTATAATACTCTCTCACATAAGTAACACTCACTGAAGTATAAAAGGTAAATCTCAAATTCCCAGATGTAAAAATTAAGAAATGCTTTGTGGGATCAAATTACTTTCATAGTCTTCTTTCAAGCAACCCCCAAGGTTCATTTTAGTGCAATGATGTGATATCACAAATACAGTTTTTTGGGGTAATTTGAGATCAGGCCAGGCCAGTCCTGGAGTGCATTCATTTTGAGTGGTACAGTATCAAAGAAGACACAAGGAGAGTTGTAAGCACAGTCATTGTCAGAGATCCCTGGGAAAGGCATGAAAGAGGACACCCTGGGTCTTAGGGGCAAAGTTTCTGTAGGATGAAGGTGCCGAGCAGGCATTGTCTGGCTACTGTATGATTAGGATAATGGTCATATCCATCATGATGGTGAGCTCATCCTCACAGCTAAAATTCAAGAAAGGTTTTTTTATTTACCAAGGTGAGTCCTACAGAGGTTTAAAACTTCTTTCTTAAGTGAACCCTGGCAAGATGGAGGCATGTATAAAGTAAAACTCAATACAATACAATACAGGAACACCAATCGGATCATCGACAACATATTGATTAATATAAAATTGGCTGAAACAGCAGCTAGAAGATAAACTAGCAAACACCAATGACTTTACCCTATAAATTAAAACTAAAACCATTTCCTTTTGCAGCATGTTCCATATATCTTGAGTAGCATATGCAAAAGCTTTTTTTCCCCGTCTCTCTCAATACTGATTGATAGCAGGGAGTCATTCTGTGATCTTAGATTATAACTTACCAAGTTAATTCTTGTCAATTAATTTAAAATGTCTATTAACTTAAATTTGTCTAGTTTACAAAGATATGGAGGTTTGTTCAGAATATCTTTATAAATAAAAGTATACCAATGACTCATATAATACATCAAACTGTATTTAATACTCATCTATTAGACCTGCCATTGACTAATTAATACACTGTGAACATCACAATTATTGTATAACCTTTACAAGTGTGTTTTACTCATCAAAATATGAAATTTGTGGAATTTTTTTCAAAATATTTTTATACATGTATTTTTTGCATACATGTAATGTTTTAATTAATTTCTTTGTTGTTTGACGTGAATGTGAGGTATGATACTAATTGTTAGCCTCACTCCTTTCATCAACCACTTTGACATATATATTCTGGAAGTAAGTTAAACTATTTTATATTTTGCTTTGTTAGGTGACTATAAATAGTGAGAGTGTAGTGTAGTGTATTAGTGCAGGTTTGTGGGTCTCTCAGAAGATATTTTTTAAAATATCTAGATCTTAAAGACAAAACATATTTTACATATTCAAATCCTTAACAAAAGTTGTGTGCATTATCAACACTTTGAACAGTAATTTAAGTACAAGTTCATCATAATGCAGGTTTCCAGAAGGGTGAGATCATCAAGAAGATAACAAGGCTATCAAATGCTTCTCAAGCATTCTGGTGTTGTCACTTAATACCTGAAGGGGAACAAACGGCACAGCTTTTATGTTGTTGTGTCTGAAGGGTTTGTGTCTACATATGTGTCACAGTAAGCCAGCCATGTGGATAAAAAAAACCCTGTATTCTTAATGTACAGTAGGTACAGAAAGTATTCAGACCCCTTTAAAATTTTCACTCTTTGTGTCACTGCAGCCATTTGCTAAAATCAAAAAAGTTCATTTTATTTCTCATTAATGTACACTCAGCACCCCATCTTGACAGAAAAAACCAGAAATGTAGAAATTTTTGCAAATTTATTAAAAAAGAAAAACTGAAATATCACATGGTCATAAGTATTCAGACCCTTTGCAGTGACACTCATATTTAACTCACATGCTGTCCATTTCTTCTGATCCTCCTTGAGATGGTTCTGCTCCTTCATTGGAGTCCAGCTGTGTTTAATTAAACTGATTGGACTCGATTAGGAAAGGCACACACCTGTCTATATAAGACCTTACAGCTCACAGTGCATGTCAGAGCAAATGAGAATCATGGGGTCGAAGGAACTGCCCAAGGAGCTCAGAGACAAAATTGTGGCAAGGCATAGATCTGGCCAAGGTTACAAAAGAATTTCTGCAGCACTCAAGGTTCCTAAGAGCACAGTGGCGTCCATAATCCTCAAATGGAAAAAGTTTGGGATGACCTGAACTCTTCCTAGGCCTGGCCGTCCAGCCAAACTGAGCAATCGTGGGAGAAGAGCCTTGGTGAGAGAGGTAAAGAAGAACCCAAAGATCACTGTGGCTGAGCTCCAGAGATGCTGTAGGGAGATGGGAGAAAGTTCCACAAAGACAACTATCACTGCAGCCCTCCACCAGTCGGGGCTTTATGGCAGAGTGGCCCAACGGAAGCCTCTCCTCAGTGCAAGACACATGAAAGCCTGCATAGAGTTTGCCAAAAAACACATGAAGGACTCCCAGACTATGAGAAATAAGATTCTCTGGTCTGATGAGACTAAGATTGAACTTTTTGGCATTAATTCTAAGCGGTGTGTGTGGAGAAAACCAGGCACTGCTCATCACCTGCCCAATACAATCCCTACAGTGAAACATGGTGGTGGGAGCATCATGTTGTGGGGGTGTTTTTCAGCAGCAGGGACAGGACGACTGGTTGCAATTGAAGGAAAGATGAATGTGGCCAAGTACAGAGATATCCTGGAAGAAAACCTCTTCCAGAGTGCTCAGGACCTCAGACTGGGCCGAAGGTTCATCTTTCAACAGGACAATGACCCTAAGCACACAGCTAAAATAACAAAGGAGTGGCTTCGGAACAACTCTGTGACCGTTCTTGACTGGCCCAGCTAGAGCCCTGACCTAAACCCAATTGAGCATCTCTGGAGAGACCTGAAAATGGCTGTCCACCAATGTTCACCATCCAACCTGACAGAACTGGAGAGGATCTGCAAGGAAGATTGACAGAGGATCCCCAAATCCAGGTGTGAAAAACTTGTTGCATCATTCCCAAGAAGACTCATGGCTGTACTAGCTCAAAAGGGTACTTCTACTCAATACTGAGCACAGGGTCTGAATACTTATGACCATGTGATATTTCAGTTTTTCTTTTTTAATAAATTTGCAAAAATTTCTATATTTCTGTTTTTTTCTGTCAAGATGGGGTGCTGAGTGTACATTAATGAGAAATAAAATGAACTTTTTTGATTTTGGCAAATGGCTGCAATGACACAAAGAGTGAAAATTTTAAAGGGGTCTGAATACTTTCCGTACCCACTGTATACTGCAAAGGACTTCCTCATTGCCAGTTCTTACTGCTTATCCTAATAAGTAATGTAATAGTAAATACAACTGGCTGGCCTTGTTTGATATATTGATGAGGCTTGTCTGACAAAAAGTTTTATGACAGTGTCAATTTATCAGCATTTTCTGGAGCTTTCAATCGTACATCATGAGCTTCCTCTGCAGATTTTGCCATTCATCAGGGAGAACAAAGTATGATAACAATAATGTCATACAAGGATGCATTCAGGGTTACAAACTGGGACCTTTTCATGGACGCTCATGGTGAGGACATGGAAGGCATCTCTCACTGCGTCACAGATTACATCCACTTCTGTGAGGACAATATTGTTCCATCCAAAAAAGTTCGTTGTTTCCCCAATAATAAGCCATGGATAAATAAGGACATTAAAGGCCTCCTCAACAAGAAGAAGAGGGCGTTCATGGCAAGAGACAAGGAGGAACTCTGGGCTGTGCAGAAAGAACAGAAGAGAAGAGTTTTTCCTCTCCACTGTCGCCAAGTGCTTGCTCATAAGGGAATTGTTGGGTTTTTAGTTTTAGTTTTTGTAAAATGCCTTGAGATGATTTGTATTGTGATTTGGCGCTATACAAATAAAATTTAATTTAATTTAATTGAAAGAACTCAAGCGGAAGCTGAGGGAGGCAAAGCAGCTCTATAGAGACAGAGTAGAGCACAAGTTGAGACAGAACAATATCAAAGAGGTGTGGAATGGGATGAAAATAATGACTGGTTATAAGAAGTCGCACACTGCTGTGGAAGGAGACTCAAAGTTTGCTAATGAACTTAACCTGTTCTTTAATGGATTTGACACCACCTCTGCTTCTTACTCTGATCCATTGTCCTCACACACCATCCCTCCTCCCTACACCACCTTAGCTGATGCCTTGGGGTCTCTTCACATCACCCCACCCAACATCTCTGCCAATGCTGCCTCCCCATTGCCCACTGATACTATCTCCTCTATCAGCAGCCATACAACATTGAAGTATACCTCACCTCCAATAACTCCTCCCCTGCCCTCATCATCTGACTTCTCATCAACACAATACACAGGCCCAGCCTTTGCCACAGAACAGGTGAGGAAGGAACTAGCTAAACTAAAGGTCAACAAAGCAAAAGGACCAGATGAGATCAGTCCCAGAGTACTTAAGGTGTGTGCTGGACAGCTTGCGGAGGTTTTTCAGAAACTCTTCAACCTCTCTCTGAGGCTCAAAAAGGTGCCTAAGTTATGGAAAACTTCCTGTATTGTCCCATTACCAAAAAGAACCCGTCCCAGTACCCCCAGTAGCGCTAACATCACATGTCATGAAAGTGTTTGAGAGACTGGTCCTGCAACACCTGAGGTCCCAAGTGTCTGAATTTCTGGACCCCCTGCAGTTTGCATATCAAGAACACATCAGAGTGGAAGATGCCATCATCTTCTTAATGCACAGAGCATACTCCCATCTGGAGAGGCAGGGCAATACTGTGAGAGTCATGTTTTTTGACTTTTCAAGTGCTTTCAACACTATTCAGCCCCACCTGCTAAGTGCAAAGATGCAGGATATGGAAGTTCCCACAGATATGGTGGAGTGGATCAAAGACTACCTCACTGGGCGGCCACAGTTTGTTCGCTTAGAGGGCTGCATATCTGATGTGGTGATGAGCAGCACCGGTGCACCTCAAGGAACTGTACTAGCACCATTCCTGTTTATACACTACACCTGAGACTTCTGCTACAACTCAGGAACCTGTCACCTCCAAAAGTTCTCTGATGACTCTTCAATCATTGGATGCATCAACAATAATAACGAGGAGGAATACTGGTTTAACAACAACTGTCTAAAGCTCAACATCAAGAAAACCAGAGAACTGGTGGTGGACTTTAGGAGGAACAGGAAGACCCCAGTCCCTGTCTCCATCCTTGGAGACGAAGTAGAGATTGTGGACTCCTACAAATACCTTGGAGTCCATATTAACAACAAACTGGACTGGTCAAACAATACAGATGCACTCTTCAAGAATGGACAGAGCAGACTGTTCTTCCTCAGGAGACTCTGTTCTTTTGGTGTGTGCAACAAGGCACTGAAGATGTTCTATCAGTCTGTAGTAGCGAGTGCACTGTTCTTTGCAGTTGTGTGCTGGGGAGGTGGCATCAAGGCTGGTGAGGCCAACAGACTAAATAAGTTGATCAGGAAGGCAAAATCTGCAGTTGGACTGGAACTGGACAGTCTGGAGGCTGTGGCAGAGAGGAGGATGGTGGACAAAATAAACTCCATATTGGACAATCCTGCCCACCCACTTCATGAGGAACTGTGGCAAATGGGAAGTTTATTCAGCCACAGACTAATTCCCCCTAAAGCCAAGACTGAAAGATTCAGGAAGTCTTTTGTGTCCACGGCCATAAGACTCTATAATTCCTCAATATAAACAATAACACACACACACACATACACACACACACACACACACACGCATGTACGCACACACACAAACCCCCCCAAATAAATAGTTAATTACTTTATTACTTTATTAATTAGTGGGAGAGCTGAGCTCTCACACTTATGTTATCCTAATCTTTATTAGTGGGAGAGCTCAGCTCTCCCACTTATGTTATCTTCGCTCTTTATTATTAGTGGGAGAGCTGAGCTCTCACACTTATGTTATCCTAATCTTTATTATTATTAGTGGGAGAGCTGAGCTCTCCCACTTATGTTATCTTCGCTCTTTATTAGTGGGAGAGCTGAGCTCTCCCACTTATGTTATCTTCGCTCTTTATTATTTTTTTTATTATTATTTCGCCCTTTTCTTCGGTCGCTATCTTCTTCCAGACGCTTTGGGCTAGAAACTCCGTTCAAACTTCAAAACGTGCATCTTTCAGAGGACTTTCCTGCTATTACTTTTCTTCTTTTTATCTTTTATACTTTTTCTTTTATTCAACTTTTTTCACCTTTTTTTTACAATGGTTTTCTATGGAGAAAACTTTCAACTTCCATGAAACTTTCCTCTTTATTTGAGGTTCCCAAATCGTCATACTTTGGGCTAGAAACGTCATTTCAACTTTAAACCGGTCTAGACCCTTTAAACTTTTAGTCTCTAAGTCAGCTTCTTGATATCTTTTATACTTTTTGATTTCTGGCAGTTTATATTTTAGGCTGTTTTTGGTCATTTTTCAACTTTTCCATTGGTGTGTATTGCAGAATCCTCCAGCAGGCTAGAGCGTGTGACGTCACAGCTAGAGCGGGAGAAGCTGTTAAGTTTAAGGAAAATTTTTCTCTCTAACTCGCCGTCACGGCCACAATTTTGACTCTTCATACACCATTTTCTCAAAAGTAGTAGAGATTTTTGTCTTCTTTCAGGCGATGCTTTTCTTATTTTGATAGGACCTACGGTTTTTCCGCAACGTGGCCAAACAGACGGAGAGTGACTGCTCAATCTCTCATTCACTCCCATTCTAAAACGGTCGTAGCGTTTTGGGGGAAAACAGAAATGAAGGCTGTTTCTAACTCGCCACCAATCGTTCATTTTTTGGAATATCTTCACAAAAAGCAGATCAGTCTCTTCGTTGAAGCCCCCTGGCACTGTTAGTGAAAGAATTATTTCGATAGGTCTTATAGTTTTTCTGTAGTCCTCCGTTGTGTGAGGTGAAGTTTTGTTAGCGTCTCATTCACTCAGCGTGTGTAAAGCGCTGTGTCACTCCCCCTCCCACTCTGGGCTTAGGTCACCATAGCAACAGATCAAAACAAAGCATTAGCATAACAGCGGCTATCTGTGATTGCTAATTAGACTGACTGGCTGCTTAATGTCAAAGCCAGCTAGCCTAGCCCCGTTAGCTGGTGTGGAGCCACCGAGCTATATATATATATTGGCTGCTTAAACCCGACTGGCTGCTTAAAACCCTCTGGGGTCGACGCAAGCGCCGGCGCGTTTTGACGCATCGTTTCCTGATAAGGCCGAAACAAACTGAAATTACTCCGTCAATTCTGATCGTACAGATAAAAGAAATGTATCATTCAAATCTGGTTTTAGTGGTATACCATCATAATAACAACAAAACGTCGTGCTTTTTTTAAATAAAGAAAGCCGACAGGGTGCGATCTCTGCCTTGTCTGTCTCTGCCATTTCTCTTCACAGACGCGTAAATAAAACAACCAGAATCTCAGCGAATACTTGGCTCCTAAAAATAAGAATTATATGGCTAGAAAGCTTGAAATGTTTTCTTTTGAGTGAAACAATTCAAGTCGAAAACAAATCATCACTTCTTATTTAATCCGTATGAACGTAAGGAGAAGTCCGTTTTTTCCCGTCTCACCTCATTATAGGTAATGCGACCCCCCCCCCCCCTTGTACTCTGTTCACTGTTCACATGTAAATAATCTCAGGTGAACCAGGTAAATATGTGCACACCCCCGAGAAATGACATGAAACGTACTTCTTTCACTTCTTACCAAGCACTTGGCTCCTGGCAGATTGCCGTAGGCAGCATTGTTGGCCTTGACGTCTTCACTAGGCAGGACATGTTCACACCCTTTATCCCCCTTTATTTGATTATTTTAGTTTGTTTATATTCCTTTTTTTATACACACATACATACACACACACACTCACCAACCCCCAAAAACAAATAATTACTTTACTTTTCTACATGAAGGTTGATTACTTTATTACTTTATTAATTACTTAATTATTATCAATTTGTATAATTTAAATAATATTAAATGTAATAACTTTAATAAATGCTGTAACAATTTAATTTCCTCTTGGGGATTAATAAAGTACTTCTTGTTCTTCTTCTTCCTAGTTCTGTCTTTCCTCACCTTTCTTTCTTACCTTCATTGCCTTTCAACCAATTCTTATTCATCCTGTACTTTCTTATCTGTCTGTCTTTTTCTTCAGTGTCCCTCTTTTGAGTTCACTTGATAAAAAGCTTTGTTGATTGGTGTAACAACTGTCTAAAGCTCAATATTAAGAATACCAGAGAACTGGTGGTGGACTTTAGGAGGAGCAGGAAGACCCCAGTCCCTGTCTCCATCCTTGGAGACGAAGTAGAGATTGTGGACTCCTACAAATACCTTGGAGTCCACATTAACAACAAACTGGACTGGTCAAACAATACAGATGCACTCTTCAAGAAAGGACAGAGCAGACTGTTCTTCCTCAGGAGACTCTGTTCCTTTGACGTGTGCAACAAGCTACTGACTATCATCAAATACAACTAACAGGTTGGAGTATGTCCATCAACTGGACATTCTGAAGGCTGTGGCAGAGAGGAGGATGATGGACAAAATCAACTCCATACTGGACAATTCTGCCCACCCACTTCATGAGGATCTGTGGCGAACGGAAAGTTCATTCGGCCCCAGACTAATTCCTCCTAAAACCAAGACTGAGAGATTCAGGAAGTCTTTTGTGTCCACGGCCATAAGACTCTATAATTCCATAATATAAACAATAACACAGACACACACCACATACACACGCATGCATGCACGCACACACATACACGCACATGCACACACACATACACACTCCAACTCTCAAAAACAAATTACTTTACTTTTCTACATACACGTTGATTGCTTTATTAATTACTTTATTAATTACTTAATCAATTTGTATAATTTAAATAATATTACATTTAATAACTTTAGTAACTGCTGTAACAATTTAATTTCCCCTTGAGGATTAATAAAGTACGTCTTCTTCTTCTTTTCATGCTTACTTCCTGCCTTTTTTCTTTACTTTCAACTTCATTTTCCTTCCTTTTCGTTCAACTTCTTCTACTTGGTCAACTTCTTTGCTTCCTTGGCACTTTTTTCTTTCCTCACCTTTCTTTCTTACTTTCCTTGCCTTTCAACCCTTTCTTACTCATCCTGTACTTTCTTCTTTGTCTGTCTTTTTGTTCAGTGCCTCTCTTTTCATGCTTACTTCCTGCCTTTTTTCTTTACTTTCAACTTCATTTTCCTTCCTTTTCGTTCAACTTCTTCTACTTTGTCAACTTCTTTGCTTCCTTGGCACTTTTTTCTTTCATCACCTTTCTTTCTTACTTTCATTGCCTTTCAACCCTTTCTTACTCATCCTGTACTTTCTTCTTTGTCTGTCTTTTTTTTCAGTTCCTCTCTTTTCATGCTTACTTCTTGCCTTTTTTCTTTACTTTCAACTTCATTTTCCTTCCTTTTATTTCAACTTCTTCTACTTTGTCAACTTCTTTACTTCCTTGGCACTTTTTTCTTTCGTCTGCTTTTTTGACTTCAAATTACTCCTCGTATTTTTCGTCAGCGTATCAGCTCTCCCACGTAATTTCTTCCGAAATTACCTTTTCTAGTTATTAGTGGGAGAGCTGAGCTCTCCCACTTATGTTATCTTCGCTCTTTATTATTTTTTTTATTATTATTATTTCGCCCTTTTCTTCGGTCGCTATCTTCTTCCAGACGCTTTGGGCTAGAAACTCCGTTCAAACTTCAAAACGTGCATCTTTCAGAGGACTTTCCTGCTATTACTTTTCTTCTTTTTATCTTTTATACTTTTTCTTTTATTCAACTTTTTTCACCTTTTTTTTACAATGGTTTTCTATGGAGAAAACTTTCAACTTCCATGAAACTTTCCTCTTTATTTGAGCTTCCCAAATCGTCATACTTTGGGCTAGAAACGTCATTTCAACTTTAAACCGGTCTAGACCCTTTAAACTTTTAGTCTTTAAGTCAGCTTCTTGATATCTTTTATACTTTTTGATTCCTGGCAGTTTATATTTTAGGGTGTTTTTGCTCATTTTTCAACTTTTCCATTGGTGTGTATTGCAGAATCCTCCAGCAGGCTAGAGCGGGTGACGTCACAGCTAGAGCGGGAGAAGCTGTTAACTTTATGGAAAATTTTTCTCTCTAACTCGCCGTCACGGCCACAATTTTGACTCTTCATACACCATTTTCTCAAAAGTAGTAGAGATTTTTGTCCTCTTTCAGGCAATGCTTTTCTTATTTTCATAGGACCTACGGTTTTTCCGCAACGTGGCCAAACAGACAGAGAGTGACGGCTCAATCTCTCATTCACTCCCATTCTAAAACGGTCGTAGCGTTTTGGGGGAAAACAGAAATGAAGGCTGTTTCTAACTCGCCACCAATCGTTCATTTTTTGGAATATCTTCACAAAAAGCGGATCACTCTCTTCGTTGAAGCCTCCTGGCACTGTTAGTGAAAGAATTATTTCGCTAGGTCTTATAATTTTTCTGTAGTCTTCCGTTTTGTGAGGTGAAGTTTTGTTAGATTCTGCTTCACTCAGCGTGTGTAAAGCGCTGTGTCACTCCCCCTCCCACTCTGGGCTTAGGTCACCATAGCAACAGATCAAAACAAAGCATTAGCATAACAGCAGCTATCTGTGATTGCTAATTAGACTGACTGGCTGCTTAATGTCAAAGCCAGCTAGCCTAGCCCCGTTAGCTGGTGTGGAGCCACCGAGCTATATATATATATATTGGCTGCTTAAACCCGACTGGCTGCTTAAAACCCTCTGGGGTCGACGCAAGCGCCGGCGCGTTTTGACGCATCGTTTCCTGATAAGGCCGAAACAAACTGAAATTACTCCGTCAATTCTGATCGTACAGATAAAAGAAATCGATCATTCAAATCTGGTTTTAGTGGTATACCATCATAATAACAACAAAACGTTGTGCTCTTTTTAAATAAAGAAAGCCGACAGGGTGCGATCTCTGCCTTGTCTGTCTCTGCCATTTCTCTTCACAGACGCGTAAATAAAACAACCAGAATCTCAGCGAATACTTGGCTCCTAAAAATAAGAATTATATGGCTAGAAAGCTTGAAATGTTTTCTTTTGAGTGAAACAATTCAAGTCGAAAACAAATCATCACTTTTTATTTAATCCGTATGAACGTAAGGAGAAGTCCGTTTCTTCCCGTCTCACCTCATTACAGGTAATGCGACCCCCCCTTGTACTCTGTTCACTGTTCACATGTAAATAATCTCAGGTGAACCAGGTAAATATGTGCACGCCCCCGAGAAATGACATAAAACGTACTTCTTTCACTTCTTACCAAGCACTTGGCTCCTGGCAGATTGCCGTAGGCACCATTGTTGGCCTTGACGTCTTCACTAGGCAGGACATGTTCACACCCTTTATCCCCCTTTATTTGATTATTTTAGTTTGTTTATATTCCTTTTTTTATACACACATACATACACACACACACTCACCAACCCCCAAAAACAAATAATTACTTTACTTTTCTACATACAGGTTAATTGCTTTATTATTGTATTAATCACTTTATTAATTACTATCAATTTATATAATTTAAATAATATTAAATTTAATAACTTTAATAACTGCTGTAACAATTTAATTTCCCCTTGGGGATTAATAGAGTACTTCTTCTTCTTCTTCTTCTTCCTGGTTCTGTCTTTCCTCACCTTTCTTTCTTAGTTTCATTGCCTTTCAACCAATTCTTATTCATCCTGTACTTTCTTCTTTGTCTGTCTTTTTCTTCAGTGCCCCTCTTTTGAGTTCACTTGATAAAAAGCTTTGTTGATTGGTGTAACATCAACTGTCTAAAGCTCAATATCAAGAAAACCAGAGAACTAGTGGTGGACTTTAGGAGGAGCAGGAAGACCCCAGTCCCTGTCTCCATCCTTGGAGACGAAGTAGAGATTGTGGACTCCTACAAATACCTTGGAGTCCACATTAACAGAGACTCTGTTCCTTTGGCGTGTGCAACAAGCTACTGAAGACGTTCTATCTATCTGTAGTAGCGAGTACACTGTTCTTTGCAGTTTGTGTGCTCGGGAGGTGGCATCAAGGCTGGTGAGGCCAACGGACTAAACAAGTTTATCTGTTGTTGGACTGGAACAACAGACTGGAGGCTGTGGCAGAGAGGAGGACGGTGAACAAAATCAACTCCATACTGGACAATTCTGCCCACCCACTTCATGAGGAACTGTGGCGAATGGGAAGTTCATTCAGCCCCAGACTAATTCCTCCTAAAACCAAGACTGAGAGATTCAGGAAGTCTTTTGTGTCCACGGCCATAAGACTCTATAATTCCATCATATAAACAATAACACAGACACACACAACATTCACACGCATGCATGCATGCATGCACGCACACACATACACGCACACACACATACACACTCCAACCCCCAAAAACAAATTACTTTACTTTTCTACATACAGGTTGATTGCTTTATTAATCCACTTGGGGATTAATAAAGTACTTGTTCTTCTTCTTTTCATGCTTACTTCCTGCCTTTTTTCTTTACTTTCAACTTCATTTTCCTTCCTTTTCGTTCAACTTCTTCTACTTTGTCAACTTCTTTGCTTCCTTGGCACTTTTTTCTTTCCTCACCTTTCTTTCTTACTTTCATTGCCTTTCAACCCTTTCTTACTCATCCTGTACTTTCTTCTTTGTCTTTTTCTTCAGTTCCTCTCTTTTCATGCTTACTTCTTGCCTTTTTTCTTTACTTTCAACTTCATTTTCCTTCCTTTTCGTTCAACTTCTTCTACTTTGTCAACTTCTTTGCTTCCTTGGCAGTTTTTACTTTGACTTTAAAATACTCCTCATATTTTCGTCAGCGTATCAGCTCTCCCATGTATTTTCTTTTCATACTTCTTTCACTCTTTACCAAACAAACTCCTGGCAAATTGCTTTAGGCACCATTGGAGCACATTTCTGATGCCAGCCCTGCTGTCTTCACTAGGCAGGGACACGTTTACCCCCTTTATTTGATTATTTTGGTTTCTTTATATTCCCTGTTCTGTCTTTTCTCTTTCTTTTTCTTTCTTTCTTACATTTATTCCCTTTCAATCCTCTTTCTCATTTGTCCTATACTTTCTTCTTTGTCTGTTTCCTTCCATGTCCCTGTCCTCATGCTTATTTCTTGCATTTTTTTCTTACTTTTATCTTCTTATTTTTCCCTGCTATTCTTCTTTTTTTTTTACTTGTATCATGTTTTCCTATGCACTTTTTCTTTCATCTAATTTTTGATTTTATAACCAAGTTGTCATATATCAGCTGATGGCATTGTGTTCAGTGTTTTTCCAGTTTTGTGCTTGTAGCGCTAGGATTTCTCAGTGCACGTAAACGCACCATCACAGCCCACTGCGCGAGGAGCTACCGTTACGGTCATTCTGATCTGTGCATCGTTTGGTAAGTTGGTCTTTGTCCTGCGTCCTAACACTCGGTCTTGTAATACTCTAAAATCCACATTTTCTCAAAGCACAAGACGTTACAATATTGGGCATCGATAGTTTAACGATTAATAACAATTAATAAGAGTTTCCGTGCTGTATAACTAGGGCTAAGACGTTAGCAGCGGTGCTAGCGGCTGCGCGATGCTAACGCTAAATTCGTCCATTGTAAGTGACAAAAATGTGATATTCACTGAAAACCACGACATAATGAGTAAAATACAATACAATACAAATCACAACCAGAGTAAAATAAACAGTAGTAACGTTACTAAAGCTCATTAACACGGTAATGTTGAAATTTGATGCCGCAGTTTTAGCTATTAGCTAAAATTGCAGCAGTTAGCTGCATTTAGCTGGGCACTAGTGAACAAACTATGGAATTATTGCTAATTTATAGAGTAAAACTGAGCCAAATTAACTACACTGTTAGGTGAAAATGAAAAAAGTAAGTTGTCCTTATGTTGTTTGTCTAAATTTAACACGTGTTGTTGGGAGATTGTCATACTCTTGCTCAGGCACACACACACGCATATATTATATATACAGTGGGTACGGAAAGTATTCAGACCCCTTTAAATTTTTCACTCTTTGTGTCATTGCAGCCATTTGCCAAAATCAAAAAAGTTCATTTTATTTCTCATTAATGTACACTCAGCACCCCATCTTGACAGAAAAAAACAGAAATGTAGAAATTTTTGCAAATTTATTACAAAAGAAAAACTGAAATATCACAGTTATTCAGACCCTGTGCTCAGTATTGAGTAGAAGCACCCTTAGTACAGCCATGAGTCTTCTTGGGAATGATGCAACAAGTTTTTCACTCCTGGATTTGGGGATCCTCTGCCATTCTTCCTTGCAGATCCTCTCCAGTTCTGTCAGGTTGGATGGTGAACGTTGGTGGACAGCCATTTTCAGGTCTCTGCAGAGATGCTCAATTGGGTTTAGGTCAGGGCTCTGGCTGGGCCAGTCAAGAACGGTCACAGAGTAGTTCCGAAGCCACCCCTTTGTTATTTTAGCTGTGTGCTTAGGGTCATTGTCCTGTTGAAAGGTGAACCTTCGGCCCAGTCTGAGGTCCTGAGCACTCTGGAAGAGGTTTTCTTCCAGGATATCTCTGTACTTGGCTGCATTCATCTTTCCTTCAATTGCAACCAGTCGTCCTGTCCCTGCAGCTGAAAAACACCCCCACAA